>NC_138749.1:2300783-2360783 GCF_965113315.1 Podarcis vaucheri | reverse complement strand
TCCCATTGTTTAACTATGTGCTGAATGATGGAGGATTTTCTTCATTGAAAGATAAACCTTTTTGATTCACACTTTCCAGAATGGTGTGTGATCTGAAAAACAGAACCATCCATTGAAATACACACTTCTCTGAATTTTTCAGGGCAGTTCTTCAGCCAGTGTTTCAGGGGAGGACTGGTAATATGGCTCCCTGAGAGAGGACAAAATTTGGTGCCCTCCCAGATCTTGCCCTTCATTCTGCGCATGCACTCAAGTGCACAACATCATAGTTTTGCACCTCCTCAGCTTGGTGCCCTGTGCAGTAGAACTGCACACCCTGCCCTAAATCCAACACAGAATTTGTTGTTGTTGAGTCGTTGAGTCATGTCCGACATCAATACCAGGGAAGATTCTGGAGCAGATCATTAAGCAAACAGTCTGTGAGCACCTAGAAAGGAATGCTGTGATCACCAATAGTCAGCATGGATTTCTGAAAAATAAGTCATGTCAGACTAACCTGATCTCGTTTTTTGACAGAATTACAAGCCTGGTAGATGAAGGGAACGCAGTGGATGTAGCCTACCTTGATTTCAGCAAGGCATTTGACAAGGTGCCCCATGATATTCTTGTAAAGAAGCTGGTAAAATGCGGTCTTGACTATGCTACCACTCAGTGGATTTGTAACTGGCTGACTGACCAAACCCAAAGGGTGCTCATCAATGGTTCCTCTTCATCCTGGAGAAGAGTGACTAGTGGGGTGCCACAGGGTTCTGTCTTGGGCCCGGTCTTATTCAACATCTTTATCAACGACTTGGATGATGGACTCAAGGGCATCTTGATCAAATTTGCAGATGACACCAAACTGGGAGGGGTGGCTAACACCCCAGAGGACAGGATCACACTTCAAAACGACCAACAGTGTGACGCGGCAGCTAAAAAAGCCAATGCAATTCTGGGCTGCATCAATAGGAGTATAGCATCTAGATCAAGGGAAGTAATAGTGCCACTGTATTCTGCTCTGGTCAGACCTCACCTGGAGTACTGTGTCCAGTTCTGGGCACCACAATTCAAGAAGGACACTGACAAACTGGAACGTGTCCAGAGGAGGGCAACCAAAATGGTCAAAGGCCTGGAAACGATGCCTTATGAGGAACGGCTAAGGGAGCTGGGCATGTTTGGCCTGGAGAGGAGGAGGTTAAGGGGTGATATGATAGCCATGTTCAAATATATAAAAGGATGTCACATAGAGGAGGGAGAAAGGTTGTTTTCTGCTGCTCCAGAGAAGCGGACACGGAGCAATGGATCAATGGATCCAAACTACAAGAAAGAAGATTCCACCTAAACATTAGGAAGAACTTCCTGACAGTAAGAGCTGTTCGACAGTGGAATTTGCTGCCAAGGAGTGTGGTGGAGTCTCCTACTTTGGAGGTCTTTAAGCAGAGGCTTGACAACCATATGTCAGGAGTGCTCTGATGGTGTTTCCTGCTTGGCAGGGGGTTGGACTTGATGACCCTTGTGGCCTCTTCCAACTCTATGATTCTATGATTCTTCGTGACCCCATGGACCAGAGCATGCCAGGCACTCCTGTCTTCCACTGCCTCCCACAGTTTGGTCAAACTCATACTGGTAGCTTCGAGAACACTGTCCAACCATCTCGTTCTCTGTCTGTCGTCCCCTTCTCCTTGTGCCCTCCATCTTTCCCAACATCAGGGTCTTTTCCAGGGAGTCTTCTCTTCTCATGAGGTGGCCAAAGTCTTGGAGCCTCCGCTTCAGGATCTGTCCTTCCAGTGACCACTCAGGGCTGATTTCCTTCAGAATGGATCGGTTTGATCTTCTTGCAGTCCATGGGACTCGCAAGAGTCTCCTCCAGCACCTCAATTCAAAAGCATCAATTCTTCGGCGATCAGCCTTCTTGATGGTCCAGCTCTTACTTCCATACATCACTACTGGGAAAACCATGGCTTTAACTATACGGATCTTTGTTGGCAAGGTGATGTCTCTGCTTTTGAAGATGCTGTCTAGGTTTGTCATCGCTTTTCTCCCAAGAAGCAGGCGTCTTTTAATTTCGTGGCTGCTGTCACCATCTGCAGTGATCCTGGAGCCCAAGAAAGTAAAATCTCTCACTGCCTCCATTTCTTCCCCTTCTATTTGCCAGGAGGTGATGGGCCCAGTGGCCATGATCTTCGTTTTTTTGATGTTGAGCTTCAGACCATATTTTGTGCTCTCCTCTTTCACCCTCACTAAAAGGTTCTTTAATTCCTCCTCACTTTCTGCCATCAAGGTTGTGTGATTTATTTATTCTGCATCCTACTATTTCCTCCAAGGAGCTACAAAGTAGCATATATTGTTTTCTTTTCTCCTAATTTAATCCTCACACGGATTGAGTGACTGGTCCAAAGTCTCCCAGTGAGCTTTATGACTGAGTCGGGATCTGAACTCAGGTCTCCCAAGTCCCAGGCAAAACTGCACATCACATTCACAGTCATTTTAAAGGGAACGTGAGGCCCGTGGAGAGTTTTGTTTCATAAAACAAAACAAGAGTAAAACAAAGTTCCCAGCTGCGATTATTTGATGCTTGTGGTTGGTGCTGTTTTCCTCTTTAGGAAAGAAAGCAAATTTCTGCTCTGAGTGTGAAGAAACACAAGGCTGGGGGGAGATAAGACTTTCAAAGGATGCTGCTGCTGTTCTCCCCACTGTGAACTGATGTTTGGGTCCATCTGGAAGTCAGCTTCCAAATCTGCAAGCATAAGGGTTTTGCTAATTTTCAATTGTAGTTTCTTTTCTCATTAATTGAAGGAGAATGGTTAAAAGAATGCATTAGTCTTGGACCAGCACTGCTTGATGTTCCACAGAGCAGGCTGGACACACGTCTTGGTTCAAGGGTGTAGCACTGGCAGATTTCAGGGAATGACCTTGGTGTTTCAAGGTTTTGAAGCTCAGGTGAAGAGTGGCGAGGAACTTCTGTAAATCCCCTTATGAGTGAAGCCGTTCCATTTTTGCAAGAATACGGCTTGACCACAAAAGTGATAAGAACCAGTTAAGCAGGAACAAAACTGCTGAATAATAAAGAGAAGAATCTCCAGATAAGGTACAATGAGGGCTCTGCAAAGACAGTAAAAGGAAACTGAGTTGAGTAAGTGTCTCCAAGGACTGTGGTTGGGACAGTGGGGTGGCAGAAGGTGTTTGGCCAGAGGATGAAACAGCCAAGATGACATACCGGTATATGTTGCCTACATGGAGTGTGTCATAATGGGAAGCTCTCAGAGATGCTTTGGACTCTGTCCAGTAATGCATTGCTGACTGAAGTCGAAATGAATGAGAATTTGGTGTGAGCCTCTGTACTTGAGCCCGCAAGGGAAATTTCTCCCACAACAGAAAGGACTGGTTGACAAGGGCCTGGCTTTAAGAAGTCCACAGTTTAGCAAATGCACTTCATTCAGACAGCGTGGCAAAAAGGATTTGTCAACGGATCAGGATTAATAATAATAATAATAATAATAATAATAATAATAATAATAATATACTGCCCTATACTCAGTGGTCTCAGAGCGATTCACATAAAAAGATGACAGTATATAAAATAAAGATAAAAACAGTGCTTTTTTTTCTTTAAAAATGTTTAGGGGTACTCTTATTTTGACTCAAGAAAATCACCATTTTGTGGTTCAAATCAGGAGAAATAAATACAGTAAATGGACAAAATGGTCCATTGGGGGTGTGCCTTAGACCCTCACCTTCCCAGGCTTTGGGCAGGGCCACGCCCTGCCAGAATCCTTTAATGGACTACCCTTCCATATGTGGGGCAGGTGAGGGCACTTCCTCCCCTCTTCCATCTACAGAGCAATACCAATGCCTAACCGCCAATACCAGGAAAGTTGTGACGATTTGCTATGAGGCAGGCGAAAACCAAGTGGCTGGTGCCAATTTGCCAAGTGGAAAAATTCCTACCAGGCCCCTCAATGGCGACCAACCAAGGTCCATAGCAAGGTCAAGGAACGGAAACCTTATAGGGTGGGAGGGTGAGAAACAGGAGCAGCTGGCAGGTGGCAAAGAGGGAGATCCCCGGCCACGCCTGCCTTAAATAGGGCAGGTCATGCCCCCAGAGCCAGCTGATTGGCTGGCCAGGGGGTGATGCGGTCGGGGATTCCCCCAATCGTGCGGGGGCTGGGCTCCAGCCGCCATGCGTGTGTTGGGGCCGTGACTCTGCAACCCCACCTCCTCTGCAGGGTGGAAGTGGCTTAGATGTGATTTCTACACTGCAGGGGGGCTGGACTAGATGATCCTTGAGGGTGCCATCCAAGTACAATTTTATGATTCTCTGCATCCATGCATGATTCTGCTGGATTTATTTGGTTTGCCAACACCACTGGATTTGTTCAGGGACATCTCAATCTTGTTTGGATGCCCTTAGTCTTGCAGGACAGGTTAGGGAGCGGTTTGTACCTCTGCATACTGGCTTTGCTAAAAATAGGGTGGGGGGAGAGAAAAGGGGGAAAGCTAGCAAAGGGACACCTCGAAGCAAGAATGCGCTGACACAATTAGTTCCAGTTGCGTTGATTTAGGACAAGGTGACTTCTAGGCTGTCAACAGGAACTCCCTGGTCAGTTGATTTCAGGACGGACATCCTACTAGGCTTCCAACAAAGATTAAAAATACATTAAAAGTCACAGCCTGAACTTGGTTTCACACTTTTATGTAATGCTGCAGGTTTAGAGCAATGCTGGTTTTATGCGTTGCTACTACCAACAACAAAAATGCCCAAAGCGATTGGCAACCAGAAGAAAATACAGTCATACTTCGGGTTACAGATGCTTCGGGTTGCGCGGTTTTGGGTTGCGCACCGCGCCAAACGCGGAAATACTGGAACGGGTTACTTCTGGGTTTTGGTGCTTGCGCATACACAGAAGTGCTAAATCATGCTTTGTGCATGCGCAGAAGCTCCGATCCTGCAGTTTCTTGCAGGATCATCTCCCCAACATATCACCACCATCACTTTTAATTTGTATACCATCTTTCTATCTTACAATACTCAAGGCGGTGTACAAGCAGACAAAAACAAAAAAATGTACATCTTATAACAATCTAATGCAATACAAAATGTGATAATAAAACACAACTTCAAAATAAGCAGCCTACATCAAAAAATTAAGATTCAACATTCATTAGAATAAGGTCAATATAATAATGATGATGATGATGATGATGATGATGATGATGATGATGATGATGATAATTTATTTGTACCCCGCCCATCTGGCTGGGTTTCTCCAGCCACTCTGGGTGGCTTCCAACAAAGATTAAAAATACATTAAAATGTCACACATTAAAAACTTCCTTGAACAGGGCTGCCTTCAGATGTCCTCTAAATGCTAGTCTTTGACGTTTGGTGGGAGGGCGCCACCACCAAGAAGGCCCTCTGCCTGGTTCCCTGTAACTTGGCTTCTCGCAGTGAGGGAACCACCAGAAGGCCCTCAGAGCTGGACCTCAGCGTCTGGGCAGAACGCGCAGCCAGTGTGGTGTAGTGGTTAAGAGCGGTAGTCACGTAATCTGGGAAACCGGGTTCGTGTCTCCGCTCCTCCACCTGCAGCTGCTGGGTGACCTTGGGCCAGTCACACTTCTCTGAAGTCTCTCAGCCCCACTCACCTCACAGAGTGTTTGTTGTGGGGGAGGAAGGGAAAGGAGAATGTTAGCCGCTTTGAGACTCCTGAAGGGAGTGAAAGGCGGGATATCAAATCCAAACTCTTCTTCGTCTTCATATAAAAGTTAAACAGAAATTCATTCTTTAACAGTTACAACAAATAATTTCTAAACTATATTCAATAAAACAATGGCAAGCCACAGTACATAAAATAGCACAGTACAAATTGAGAAGCAGAGACTAGAGGGTGGGGCAAGGCAGGTGGAAGAAGGCCTTGCCTGATGAAGTCTCTCCCCTCTCCAAATCATAAAATCAAAGAATCGTAGAGTTGGGAACCTTGGGTCATCTAGTCCAACCCCTGCAATGCAGGAATCTCAGCTAAAGCATCCATGACAGATGGCAAATGTTGATCACTAGTTTGGGGGGGGCGGGGATGGAATCTAACCCCCACCATTCCCATCGGCTGGCTCACAGCACCAAGGGAGGATATGCTCCCAGCTGTGCAGCCCGGACTGCATCCCCCAAAATCTCCATCTTTACCATTCTGCAGCCTCCATCCTTTGCACACTGGCTCGGAAGCGCATCCTACTGAATTCGAGGAGCCTTACTCTGAAGATTGCAGCCTGGAGCCTTTAGCAAAAACTGACCGATGCTGCATGGAGTGAAAATAATATCAAAGACCAAAGTACAAAGGTGTGCAGTTCGGCTGCACACTAGACACGTCCAGCTCCTCGCAGAAGGTCAAACTCCACCGAAATGCAGGCAATGAAACTTATACATATTTTCAAAGCTATCTTGCTCATGAATTTCTTCTTAATTATGTATATATACCCAGAGGCCCCTGGGGGACGTCAGGCACAGTTTAGAAATCCAGATGATCATTACTGAGGAAAGCTCCTTGGAGGGAGACAGCCAAGGTGAGGCAAACATTCGCCCAGGCTTCTCCAACCTGGTGCAGGGAGCAGGTTGTCCAATGAATCAAACTCTGATGGCCTAGGATTCGCACTCAGAGGCTGAACCTGAGGAATCCCAGCCTGCACAGGAGTCCCCGCCTCCAGAACCCGCTGAGCCGGGGCTGGGGCATGAGCCTGAAGGGTCCTCACCTGTGCTGGATCCTCAGGTGCAGGCACCAGCTGAGTCTGCTCTGGCTCCTGAGGGGATGGAGGACCCATTGCCTGCAGGTGCTCCACTCTCAGCCCCGTCAGGTGAAGCTGAGGTTGCCTCTGGGTCCGGTAACCCTCCAGCCTCTCCTGAGCTGCAGAGGCTCAGGGCAGAGAGGTGGAGGGAACTAAGTTCCTGCAGGAGGAGGGCTCGCCTCCAGGCCAGGAGAGGCGAGTCACCTGTGGACCGGGGCTGCCCTATGCCTCGGGGCAGATAAAAGCCAGCCAGCCCAGTCCCAGGTTGCAGGAGCAACATTGTTGGTAACCTGTTCCTGCCTGCACCCTGTCCTGCTCTTCTGCCAGAGTTCCCAGCTTACCTGATTCCTTGCCTTGGACCCTGCTTCAGCCTTGAACAGACAGCCTCCATACCACACCCTCAACCTCAGACTGGACCCGGACCATGCCACACGGTAACCCCCTGGGACCAGCGCACAAACGTATCAAGCTGCCACCTCAACATCACTTGCTTCAATAGGCAGAGGCTCTCTGTGGTCTCAGAGAGAGACCTTCCCAGCCCTACTCTCTGGCATCCTTGGCCTGGAAATATGGGGAATGAGCTTAGAGATCACAAAGGCCAGTGTGGTGCAGTGGTTAAGAGCTGTGGACTCATAATCTGGTGAACTGGGTTCGCTTCCCCGCTCCTCCACATGCAGCTGCTGGGTGACCTTGGTCTAGTCACACTCCTTTGAAGTATCTCAGCCTCACTCACCTCACAGAGTGTTTGTTGTGGGGGAGGGAGATTGTTAGCCGCTTTGAGACTCCTTAAAAAGGTAAAGGGTCCCCAGTCGCGGACGACTCTGGGGTTGCGGCACTCATCTCGCTTTACTGGCCGAGGGAGCCAGCGTACAGCTTCCGGGTCATGTGGCGAGCATGACTAAGCCGCTTCTGGCAAACCAGAGCAGCGCACGAAAACACCGTTTACCTTCCCGCCGGAGCGGTACCTATTGATCTACTTGCACTTTGTGCTTTTGAACTGCTAGGTTGGCAGGAGCAGGGACCAGGCAACGGGAGCTCACCCCATTGCAGGGATTTGAACCACCAACCTTCTGATAGGCAAGTCCTAGGCTCTGTGGTTTAAACCACAGCGCCACACGCGTCCCATTCATCCACATAGAGGAAGATAAACAAGATTCTGCTTTCCTCCCTTCTTATCATTTGAATTTAATCACTTGATTATTGTTGAAGTCTAATTAGTCCCCCTCCCCACCCTGCCTCTATGATATTGCATTTGCAGTCCCCCCCTGTGGGTTTGCTTTCTATGCTGAAATTACACCTTCGCCTGTAATATAAACTTTGGATTGAACACAGGAGCCGCAGGGCCTTGGTGAGGCAGGCACGCATGCACACACAAGGGCAGAGTTAAGGTTTCTGAGGGAGCCTCCTGCTTGCGCCTGCTACATTTTTGATGATTAAAATCTCAGGCTGAATATGGGATTAAAGAGCGTCTGTCAGTTATCATTTAAGTCAAAGCGTGTTTGTGTTGTAAAGAAATATCTTTTATGAAACCCCGGGCATTGAAAATTTGGTTTAAAGTCCACAAACCATTTAGTGGCTTTTGGGGGGCCAGGGGGAAATGTAATTCTTTTCGATAAATCTGCTTTTGGGGGGAAAGAACACTTTTGACACTTCGCAGGCAAACAAAAGGTGACAGCTTCTTCTTTTCAAACGACACTAAATTCGAGGGCTTTTAATCCCCTGAAATGCAGGATTTTCATAAATAGCTGCAGGGTTCGGAAATGAAGGCGGAAGATGCTCTTTGAATGGACAACTGCACCTCAAAATTCTCCGGACTGAGCTCTCTTGTAGGTACCACCTATTGCAAAAGACCTTCCTAACAGCTAAAGCCCCACATCAGAGCCTCAGAGGGGAAGGGACCCTGCACCCCCACCTCAAGGTGCTGTTGACCCCCAACTCAGTTGACACCCGCTCAGTTGCTCTGCCTTTGCCTCTTGCGCTTCTGAATGGCTGCTTCTTCAAAATCCGCTCCACTTCTCTGTGGGGAGGAGTTGCTGTGGACCTCGCGGCCACCCACTCTCCTCCCAGGGGGCGGGGGACGAAGTCCCATGTTGCCCGGGGGATCCCGGCCACGTCATCAACCAGCCGGCCAATCCGGCGACTGGTGGGGGTGTGGCCAGGAACATTTAAACTCAGGAGCGAGCCGGAGGGCTTCCTCTTGCCTTGCATCTTCAAACTTCCGCCCTCCCTCCCTATTTTACAGGTTTTTCTTCATTGGCCTTGCTATGGACCTCGGTTGGTCACTGTTGAGGGGCCTAGTAGGAATTTTTCCACTTGGTAAAATTGGCATGGGGCCATTTGGTTTTCACCTTGTTGTTGTTGTTGTTTAGTCGTTTAGTCATATCCAACTCTTCGTGACCCCCTGGACCAGAGCATGCCAGGCACTCCTGTCTTCCACTGCCTCCCGCAGTTTGGTCAAACTCATGCTGGTAGCTTCAAGAACACTGTCCAACCATCTCGTCCTCTGTTGTCCCCTTCTCCTTGTGCCCTCCATCTTTCCCAACATCAGGGTCTTTTCCAGGGAGTCTTCTCTTCTCCTGAGGTGGCTAAAGTCTTGGAGCCTCAGCTTCAGGATCTGTCCTTCCAGTGAGCACTCAGAGCTGATTTCCTTCAGAATGGAGAGGTTGGATCTTCTTGCAGTCCATGGGACTCTCAAGAGTCTCCTCCAGCACCAGAATTCAAAAGCATCCATTCTTTGGCCATCAGCCTTCTTTATGGTCCAGCTTTCACTTCCATACATCACTACTGGGAAAACCAGAGCTTTAACTATACAGACCTTTGTTGGCAAAGTGATGTCTCTGCTTTTTAAGATGCTGTCTAGGTTTGTCATTACTTTTCTCCCAAGAAGCAGGCGTCTTTTAATTTCGTGGCTGCTTTTCACCTACCTCGCGGCAAATGTCACAACTTTGTAAGTTTTTGGGGTTAGGCATTGTTTGACCTTATGATGGGGGAGGAGAGGTGTGGCCATCACCTGCCCCTCCAAGCTTAAGGGTCTTCCGTTAAAGGAATCCGGGGGTGTGGATCTTGTCTGAAGCCTGGGGTGGGGCTAGGGCCATGACATGACCCCCACAGGAACACCAGGGGGAGCTTGAGTTGGTCTGCATCGACGGGGCTCTCCTTTCTGGTGATTTACCCTTACCGGACTCCCTGCGCAGCAGGCGGGAGTCAGATATAGTCAGGTCCATTCAATGACTAAGCCAATACCGCTCACAGTCTGTAATTGATAAAGCTGTGGCCAAAATTTGCCCAATAACATTAACCTAATACCTTTGTCTGGTGTGTTTTATTCTTTATGGGGGGGGTGCAGGGTCTAGACACACAATGTACATATACACATCACTTGCAGTGGAGTGGCAAATTCAGAAGTGCAGGGTATCTTCATGAGAATCATAGCCACAACCCCTCACAGACATGTCCCTTCTAATATAATAATAATAATAATAATAATAATAATAATAATAATAATAGGGAAGTATTACAAGAATCTGTGCAGGTGTCCATGTGTTGCTTTTCAGCAAGATTTTATATTTTCTCTGCGTGTAGATGGACAAACGGTTTGGAGTGCTCCAATATCTTCTTTCAGAGAAATGTAAGTTGTGCTCTCCTTGAAGTTCCCTTGTACATAACAGAACTTGCACCCCATTCTCTTGAAACCAAAGCACCTCTCATTTTCACTGTTCCTAAATTCTTATCTTCGGAGCGTACGGAACAACTCCTCCAGTGTTCTTCCCATGTGTTTTCTCCAGAGTGGCCCTAGGAGCTCATCCTCAATGGCTGACTCACCTCCTTTCACTCTGATTGACACCTATCAGCACAAAGCCGAGAAGACTTCTTCTCAGTGGCTGAAAAGTTAATAATAACAGAACTGAGAGGGAAACTCCGAAACCAGCGTTCCAGAAAGACTGGAGTAAATTTATACGATATATGAAGGACAATTGCAAGCAATTATCAACAGTGGGAGGACTTATTTAGAAGATGTTGATTATACAGGGTGAGTCCTTTAAAAGAGGCCCCATGGATATAGAGTACACATGTTCCATGGGGCCTCTTTTAAAAGACTCACTCTGTATAGACCTTTATACATATTGGTGAAAATTTTTGACAATGGAAAGGACATAAATGTAAAAAGGAAGAAGTATATACAGTGGACACTCATGTTGTGAACGTGATCCGTGCGGGAAGCACATTCGCAACCCGCAGCGCTGCATCTGTGCATACGCGGGTCACGATTCGGCGCTTTTGCACATGCGTAAAGCGCGATTTAGCACTTCTGCACATGTGCAAGCGCCAAAACCTGGAAGTAACCCTTTCTGGTACTTCTGGGTTCAGCGCGGTGTGCAACGCAAAGCATCTGTAACCCGAGGTATGACTGTCATGCTAGGATATAAAAAAGAATTAAGGTAACCATGAGATGGGAGGGATGGAGGTAGATAGGATATTTGAACAAACAGTGTGGAAAATATGAATGTATTTTAATAGTACAAAATGGAAACTTAATAAATAATTTATTATATTAAAAAAAGAAAAGTTAATAATAGCAATAATACTGCAACAACAACAATAACAACAACAATTTATTACTTGTACCCTGCCCATATGACTGGATTGCCCAATCTTTCAATTGCTCGGCTTCCAACAGAAAGTACAAACACACAACAGAACATCGCACATTAAAAACTTCCCGATACAGGGCTGCCTTCCGATATCTACAGAAGGTCATATAATTGTTTCTCTCTTTGACATATGCTGGGAGGGCATTCCACAGGTGGGTGCCACCACTGAGAAGGCCCTCTGCTTGGTTCCCTGTAACCTCACTTCTGGCAGTGAGGGAACTGCCAGAAGACCCTCGGAGGAGGACCTCTGTGTCCAGGCTGAACGATAGGGGTGGAGACGCTCCTTCAGCTATGAAGGCCAAACCCTTTCACACTGATTGGGAAGATTGAGTTGGCTGAAGACAGGAGCCCCGCTGCAGAAATAGTAAAGGGTCTTCAACACCCCTGCCCATGAATTCAAACCACTGCACACCACCCTCGTGCCTCTTATATTCCACTGGGAAACACAGTGCCACATGCCAGTGGGATATAATCCTCATTCAAAAACTCAAGAGATCCACAACGGTTTCCCATTTGTTGATCATTCTGGGCTATTTGCCAGTGATCTGCCCAAGAACAGGTTAGCCAGAAGCTGTGTCAATAACGTTGTCGTTATTCAGCATGGTGAATTGCATAAGCATTTCCCCCCTCCCCTTAATTAAGATTTCCTTTTAAAATTGCAAGTGTAAAGGGGGGGGGGGAGATGCCGTAACAACATTAACTTACGTATCACAAAATATCCTGCTCAAAGCAACTCACATGGAAAGCAATTACCAGGTGGTTTCAGGTTAAATGGAAGACTAAGTGTTTAACCCTTCCCTTGCAAGCCATCTGCTCAAAGTCTACCACACCTCCAACTGCTTTTCGTCTGCTGTCTGGTCCCTGTGTCTAGGAAAATAAAACAGTCTTGGGCAGGGGCGGGAAGGAAAGAGTTAAACTAACACATAATACACACACTATTAACCCCAGTTATCCGGAGGAGTGAAGTCACTGCCTGCCACTCACTCTTAAGAACCCGAGTGAGAAACTGACAGGAGGAAGAAATGGAAATGGGCAGCCCATATTGGCCCTGTCAAAGGGAAGAAGTTCCTCCAAAGACTTTGCAAGTGTAATTTCGCCCTCTGCGCGATTTCGGTGCCACTCAAGCCGTAGGCTGGCTCCAGAATGAAAAGAAATTGGATAAGAAGACGAAGCGGTTTTGTGTTGCTTCCCACCTACCGATGGCACCAAGATTACTAGAGACATGGAAATGGGAGTTGAGCGTTACTTCCAGCACAGCAATTGGTAAATAAGTCATGGCTGATAACAGGGTAGCTGGAATTAACGTAATCCCCTAAGTATAGGGAGGATGTTCTGCAAGAAGGCTGTGCATTTCACATTGCTCAAGAATTTAGGGCATGATCCTTCCCTTTACAGGGGCTCCTCCTTTGTCTCCCTCAAAGCAGCTCTCCTCCTTCAGATAATATGGGTTGTGTGGGGACATGGAAGGGAGGCTGAGGCCTCCCATATTCCGGACCGAGAAGTGATATGAGAGCCACCTTCAAATATCTGAAGGGCTGCCGTGTGGAAGATGGAGCAAACTTGTTTTCTGCTGCTCCAGAGGGTCAGACTCAAACCAATGGATTCAAATGAAAAGAGATACTAAAATGAGGAGCTTTCTGATAGTAAGAGCTGTGCAAGTGTGGAACTGATGACTTGAGAAGGTGGAAAGGTTTAAGCCACCTTGAACATGGTTTTAACTTTGGAAAGCTTGTTGTTTAGTCGTGTCCAACTCTTCATGACCCCATGGACCAGAGCATGCCAGGCACTCCTGTCTTCCACTGCCTCCCGCAGTTTGGTCAAACTCATGCTGGTAGCTTCAAGAACACTGTCCCACCATCTCATCCTCTGTTGTCCCCTTCTCCTTGGGCACTCCATCTTTCCCAACATCAGGGTCTTTTCCAAGGAGTCTTCTCTTCTCATGAGGTGGCCAAAGACTTGGAGCCTCAGCTTCAGGATCTGTCCTTCCAGTGAGCACTCAGGGCTGATTTCCTTCAAAATGGAGAGGTTGGATCTTCTTGCAGTCCGTGGGACTCTCAAGAGTCTCCTCCAGCACCATAATTCAAAAGCAACCATTCTTCAGCTATCAGCCTTCTTTATGGTCCAACTCTCACTTCCATACATCACTACTGGGAAAACCATAGCTTTAACGAAATATGAATAAAAGGATTGATTGGTTGATTCCTGCATTGCAGGGGGTTGGACTAGATGACCCTTGGGGTCCCTTCCAACTCTACAGTTCTATGATTTCTATGCTCCTGCTTGCATAGATGACAGTAGTGGGGTTTGGAGAAATACGAGAGATCTCCAGGGATCCTCCATGCCTTTATTGATCATTGCAAAAGCCTTTACAGGACGACTCAATTTAGCTGCTCGTGTGCTACCTGAATTTGATGTATTTATAATGTTGTCAATTATCTACAGCACTGTGTGACTGTGCCTTTCTAAATGGATATCTAATTTGTTATATTGTATTGAAGAACATTTTAATTCAAAATGAGCCAGAAAGGAAAAAAACCCCAACTAATTGTAGCATCTTTTAGCTTCATCCTAAAAGACTTTGGCTACAGTAGATGAAATGAAATAGATTAAATGTAATCATCCCCACCCCCACTCACCCCACTGTGGCAGGGGATCCACACAGCTCTTGGTTTGGGGCTCAGCCCACAGTCTACTGGTGTCCATTAGTGACATTGTTTGTATCTATTGGGAATAATAATAATATTTTATTTATACCCCGTCCATTCTAGCTGGCTTTCCCCAGCCACTCTGGGCAGCTTCCAACAGAATATTAAAATACAATAACCTATTAAACATTAAAAGCTTCCCTAAACAGGGCTGCCTTCAGATGTCTTCTAAAAGTCTGGTAGTTGTTTTTCTGTTTGACATCTGGTGGGAAGGCGTTCCACAGGGTGGGTGCCACTACCAAGAAGGCCCTCTGCCTGGTTCCCTGTAACTTGGCTTCTCGCAGTGAGGGAACTGCCAGAAGGCCCTCGGCGCTGGACCTCAGTGCCTGGGCAGAACGATGGAGGTGGAGATGCTCCTTCAGGTATAGTAGACCGAGGCCATTTAGGTCTTTAAAGGTCAGCACCAAGACTTTGAATTGTTCTTGGAAATGTACTGGGAGCTACTGTAGGTCTTTGAAGACTGGTGTTATATGGTCTTGACGGCCGCTCCCAGTCACCAGTCTAGCTGCCGCATTCTGGATTAGTTGTAGTTTCCGGTTCACCTTCAAAGGTAGCCCCACATAGAGCGCATTGCAGTAGTTCATAATCAACCTTGCATTCCTCCAGTCAGCAGAGGGCAGTGTTGAGACAAAGAGATAGTCAGGTGGGAAACACACTTTGTGGTTACCCACCAACCCCCCCCCCCAGCTCCACTCTTTCCTCTTGAGCTCCCTCAGTCTCCCCTGCATGAGGCAGCCATGACACTTGCCCCAAGGATGGAGACTTAGACTCCAAGGCCAACCTTGTAAATAGGAAGAAACTGCAAGGATATAACCTTCCTTTCTTTACCAAAGGGACCTCAGCGTGCTTCATTTGCTTCTTTTAAAGCAATTCTAGCGATACATGCGTGAATGAGATTGACTACAAATGAGTAGATCCAGCTCCCAAGCTATTAACTCTGCTAGAAACTACGCAATTTAGTTATATATCACACACACAGAGAGAGGAGCATTCAGGTGCCAAAGGCAAAAATCAGCCCAGACCAGCTCCACCCAACACCACTGTGGTCTCGTCACTTCCTGCATCCTACAGCCATCCTGGTGGGAGTTGTAGTCCAGATCATCGAGAGGGCGCCCCGTTGGAGAAGGCTACTCTAGATGCTCCCCACTGAGCACTGAAGAATGGTGCTGAGCTGCCATGCATGCGCACACACCAGACTCAACCAGAAAGGGAAATAATAATCTCAACAATGGTGGTGCTTGAGGTTGACTTCACCCCACTTGGGAAGGCCAAAGAGCACAGATGTAGAAATATTTTGGAATTCCTTGAAATACACTTGATCTCCTTGGCCAAAGAGGCTGCGAGAGGGACATTTCAGCTTATTTTCAATATCTTCTGCCACAGAAAATGAACGGTAATTCTATTACTGAAGGCTTCTCATGACATCAGCTTTCTTTTCGAAAGAGGAAGGGAGGGCTTTTTCTTCTTCATTTTTAAAAACCGTAGTGAAAGAGAGAAAACTCTTCCATGCAAAGCCCTCTTCAGTTTCATGGAATTGCCCCATGCAGAGATACATGGAATTTAAGAAGGACCTTGGACCATGCTTGCTTTTTCTGCACAGTGCAAGCCACAAGTTTATTTTGCTGACACAGCTATGTGTTTTTCTTTATGTAATGGAATTACCCAGGGTGTGAGGTTCTGAAATGTGCTCTTGTTTGAGGAGTTAAGAGCCTCCCCTCAGCCTGAAGTCATCTCAAGAGGCTTTTCTTTGCATCCCAATGTTCACAGGAGGTGAACTGACATCTGCTTCGAGCCACCTTCCCGTGCAACTCTCATCTCATCCAGAAACTGCAACTAATCCAGAATGCAGCAGCTAGACTGGTGACAGGGAGCGGCCGCTGAGACCATATAACACCAGTCTTGAAAGACCTACATTGGCTCCCAGTACGCTTCTGAGCACAATTCAAAGTGTTGGTGCTGACCTTGAAAGCCCTAAATGACCTTGGCCCAGTATATCTGAAGGTGCATCTCCACCCCCATCGTTCAGCACAGACACTGAGGTTCAGCTCCGAGGGCCTTCTGGCAGTTCCCTCAGTGTGAGAAATTAGGTTACAGGGAACCAGGCAGAGGGCCTTCTCAGTAGTGGCCCCCACCCTGTGGAACACCCTCCCACTAGATGTCAAGGAAATAAACAACTATCTGACTTTTAGAAGACATCTGAAGGCAACCTTGTATTAGAAGTCTTTAATGTTTGAAGTTTTACTATGTTTCTGTTTATGCTGTTAGCCACCCAGAGTGTCTAGGGAAACAACCAGATGGGTTGTTATTGTTGTTGTTGTTGTTGTTGTTGTTAAAATTGGACAGCCCCTCCAGAAGGACAACAAGGTCAATGCTATTGAAAGCCACTGAGAGGTTGAAGTGGATTAACAGGGAAATATTCCTCCTGTCTCTGTGCTGACAGCAGTCATCATACAGAGTGTTTTGTGCCAAAACCAGGCCTAAACCCTGACTGAAATAGAACTCCAAACCCCCCCCCTTTCCTCCAAAGAGTTCAAGGTGGTACACATGGTTCTGCCTCTCCTCACTTAACTCCCCCCCCCCCCACAACAAGCCTCTGAGTCAAATTAGGCTGAGAGCCAATCATGGAATCACAGAATCATAGAACTGTGCAGTTGGAATGGTGCAATGGTCATCTAGTCCAGCCCTCTGCAATGACAGGCCCAAGGTCACCCCGTGAGCTTCATGGCAGAATGGTGATTTGTTCCCTGGTCTTCCAGGTCCTAAGCCAACACTCTAACCACTGTACCACACTCTCTCTCAATGCTGTACATGCCTATTGAGAAGGAAGGCCCATTTAAACTCTGCAGCACTGAGTCACACAAACAGGCATCCATCCGGTCGCACTGCATTTCTGCAGTCTTCTGCATTTTTCTTTGGGAGTAAGTCCCCATGAGTTCATTGGGATTTACCTCTGAGTAAACCCTTACAGGACCAAATGGCTGTTCCTTTTACTTCCTGCTGTGCTTTCTTCCGCCTGTCATTGAGCAGGACTGCCGCTTAATGCTTGCATGTACCTGCAATATCTAAATGAGTGAGGGCTAATTTATTTAATAAATGAATAGAATTAGCTTCCCCTGATATAATTGGGCTTGCAAATTATTATAACCACATGTGAAAATTAGCTGGAGCCAGTTTCATTAGCAAGCAAAGAAGAGTGATGGATTTCTCTTCCAGGAAGGGTAGGGGGTCCAGACCGCAACTTTGTGAACTGGATGAGAAGAAGAAATATTTTTTGACAGTTAAATAAATGTTGCTTGTTTCCCTCAGAAGTTTGGTTCCCTCAGAAGTTTAGGACACCGGGGCCCATCAAACATGGCATTTTTGCGAATTGAATTCCTCAAAGAGATCCAGTGCAATTATTGTGATCAGATTGTTGGACTAGGAGACCAGAGTTGAAATCCCCATTCCACCATGAAGCTCATTGTTCTGGTCCTGGGGGCTAACCGAGAGGCAAGGTCTGAGTCCAGTCCGAGGGAGGTCAATGGTGCGGTATGAAGACTGTCCGTCAAAGCTGAAGCTGGGTCTAAGGCAGGGAGTCAGGTGAGGTCAGGAACTCTGGCAGGAGAGCAGGACAGGGTGCAGGCAGGAACAGGCTACCAACCAATGGGACGGTGTATGCATACACTCGATTTTGCAGGTGCTGCTACTGTGACCCAGTGACCCCGACACCCTTATCTCAGAACCTCCAGACAGGGGGGGATGGGCTCTTCCAGACATGAGCCCCAGCACTGTGTAATTGAACCCATTGCTCATATTACACCAACAAGCCTCACTAACCTCACAGGGTTGTTCTGGGGATTAAACGAGGAGCAGCAAGAACTATGTATGTCATCTTGAGCTCCTTGGAGGAAACAGTGAGATACAAATGCAATACAGTGGTACCTTGGTTCTCAAACTTAATCCGTTCCGGAAGTCCGTTCCAAAACCAAAGCGTTCCAAAACCAAGGGGGGGCTTTCCCATAGAAAATAATGCAAAATAGATTAATCCGTTCCAGGCTTTTAAAAACAACCCCTAAAACAGCCATTTAACACAAATTTTACTCTCTAACGAGACCATTGATCCATAAAATGAAAGCAATAAACAATGTACTGTGGTCACACAATCAATTAATCAATTAGTAGCTGAACTGGGTTCCACACAGTCACAAAATCAAAACAAAAAGAGCCGCAAAAACAAAAAAAGCAAAATAAATAGCAAAAACAGACAGACCACAGCGTAACACTCAAAACGGAAGTATAACACTCAAAACGGAGCACGTTCGGCTTCCGGAAAATGTTCGCAAACCAGAACACTTACTTCTGGGTTTGCAATGTTTGGGTTCCAAGTTGTTTGAGTACCAAAGCATCAAGACGTTTGAGAAGCAAGGTACCACTGTATCTGTATTTATATCATCTCTATCTAAGAAGTCGTTAAAATGGGAAGTGACTTTTCATGCAAGGCAAAACTGTGATTCCTTCTCCCCTGCAGCCTGATACTTCAGGGCAAATGAGTGCTGCTCTGTTGTGCTGCAGCAAACTCCCCAAAGCCGAGGGTGACCATGTGTCCCATTTTGTGGTGGACCCTCCTCCCCACCCCCACCCCGGTGCCTCCATTACATCCATCTCTGAAGCTTCTCCCTCAGAGTGAAGGCTCATTCCAAGGGGAAATTCCAGAGTCGATTTCGTGGAGCGGACGATGGAAAGAGCACAGCTTTCAGCCAAAAGAAAACTGCCTGTGGCTTTTTAATAAGGTATGTCATTTCAGATTTATGCACTGTCATAAAACCTTTCTTTAAAAGAGGAAAAAAAGTGGGAGAAATAGCAACAGGCTAACATTTAAATGTGAAAGCAAAGAACCAGTCAAAATTAATGCTTCAAGTGTTCATTACTGACATTTCTTCCTTCACTTCAAGCAGAGAGGTGCAAACCGACCCTTCCCCGGAGAATTTTCACTAAGTGCAAGGAAACTTCTAACTTTCCTTGAATATTTTCCGGACGTTTCACCTGAGGAGGACTGCCCAAATTTCCCTCGAGATTTTGCTTTAAGGAAAATTTGCCTCCTGCTCTAATATATACTATCCTTTTTTCTCTTGTCCACTAGATATTCCAAAGCAGAATATTCTGGGGGCCTTTGTGACTGGAGGATCAATTTCCCTTGGAGGGAGCAACTCCAAACTCATGGAGAATAAGTGTATCAACAGCTAATTGGTGCTGATGGCTACGTCCTACATTCTGTGACAAAGTTAGATATGTCTGGATACCAGTTTGTGGAAATCAGAATGTAGGGACAGTCCTGCAGGGTTCACGTCCTCCCTGTGGATTTCCCTTGGAGGCATCAGGATGGCCACTGTGAGAACAGGATGGTTGGTATATTTAGCCTGGAGAAGAGAAGACTGAGAAGTGATATGATAACCATATTCATGTAGTTGAGTGCCAGGTGTGTGTGCAGGAGCCAAGCCCTGTGACCACGACTGGGTCTTCCTAAGTTTGTTCTGGAGAGGCAAGGCGCGGCCTCACACGTGAGACTGATTGGTAACTCACAGCACCTGGTGGCAAGAGCTGGGGAGGGATATAAGGTCAGCATTTCCCTTCAGCTCTTTGCCACAGCAACACGTTCCCTGCCTTGCTGCGTTTGGTTCCTTGACTCCTTGCTCCTCGGACCGCTACCTTCGTGACTCATTGCTTCTTGATCCTCGGACCCCTGCCTTTGTGACTCCTTGCTTGCTGACCCTCAGACCCTTCTCTTGTTGACTCCCGGCTCTCTGACCCTCAGACTCTTGGCTTCCCGACTCCTGGCTTCTGGACTCTCGTTCTCCCACCCTGCCATCTTGCCCCCAGTCCCGACGTCCCCAGCCGGGACTTCAATTGCCCGAGAAGTGGACATTGAGGGGCTGTCCCATGGAAGATGGAGCAAGGTTGTTTCCTGCAGCTCCAGAGCGGAGGACCTGTACAAATGAGTTCAAATGACAAGGAAGGAGGTTCCAACTAAACATCAGGAAGAACTTTCTGACAAGGAGAGTGGTTCAGCAGGAGAATGGTCTCCCTTGGAAGATGCTGGACTCTCCTTCATTGGAGGTTTTCAAACAGAGGCTGGATGGCCATCTGTCAGGGATGCTTTAGCTGAGATTCCTGCATCTCAGAGGGTTGGACCCTTGGGGGTCCACAGTTCTATGATTCTATGACTAGATGGGCCTTTGGCCTGATGCAGCACCTAGACTCTCCTTATGTTCTTATAGGTATAAGGAGCTACTTGAGCATGTGTCTAGCCATTGCTTAAATCAGCCCAGTCCTCTGATCCTTTCCAACTGTCCTACCTGAGATCCTTTACTGGAGATACCAACATTTTATAATGAGAGTCTGTGTGGTGTCATGACTTCCCTTCTCAACCATGAAGCTCACAGAGGGACTTCAGGCCAGTCCCTGCCTCTCAACCCAACCTAACTCACAGGGTTGTCCTGAGGACAAAACAGGAGTGGACAACAACAACAACAATAACAACAACAACAACAACAACAACAACAACATTTATTTATACCCCTCCCATCTGACTAGGTTTCCCCAGCCACTCTGGGTGGCTCCCAATGGAAGAAGAAGAAGAAGAAGAAGAAGAAGAAGAAGAAGAAGAAGAAGAAGAAAGCAATAAAACATCAAATATCAAAAACTTCCCTAAACAGGACTGCCTTCAGATGTCTTCTAAAAGTCAGATAGTTGTTTATTTCCTTGACATCTGATGGGAGGGTGTTCCACAGGGCTGGGGCCACCACTGAGAAGGACCTCTGCCTGGTTCCCTCACTTCTCACAGTGAGGGAACTGCCAGAAGGCCCTCAGAGCTGGACCTCAGTGTCGGGGTAGAACAATGGAGACGCTCCTTCAGGTATACAGAACCGAGGCCATTAAGGGCTTTCAAGGTCAGCACCAACACTTTGAATTGTGCTTGGAAACATCCTGGGAGCCAATGTAGCTCTTTCAGGACCAGTGTTATGTGGTCTTGGTAGCCGCTCCCAGTCACCAGTCTAGCTGCCACATTCTGGATTAATTGCAGATTCCGGGTCACCTTCAAAGGGAGCCCCACGTAGAGCACATTGCAGTAGTCCAAGCCAGAGATAACTAGAGCATGCACCACTCTGGCAAGACAGTCGACGGGCAGAGAGGGTCTCATCCTGCGTACCAGATGGAGCTGGTAGACAGTTGCCCTGGACACAGAATTGACCTGCACCTCCATGGACAGCTGTGAGTCGAAAATGACTCCCAGGCTGTGCACCTGCTCCTTCAGGGGCACAGTTGCCCCATTCAGGACCAGGGAGTCCTCCACACCTGCCCACCCCCTGTCCCCCCAAAACATAACCAGGTACACTACTTTGACCTACTTTTTTGGAGGAAAAGTGGTCTATAAATGTAATAAATATCAACTGAAACTTTCCATATGTAAGATGGCCAGCTGCTTGCATTCCAGTTGGTTTCCAGACTATTTTGAAGCTAAGGAAAGGACTTCCCTGCCCCACAAAAATGCATATTTCAGCCAGCGATGCTCCTTTCAACACAGTTGAAATCTGGAGACAAGAGAAAGGCTTCTCTCTCCCCCCTCACATTTCTGCTTCCAACCTGGAGGCTTTGAAGCGACCAGCAAGCTGCCCTCTGATTTATAATCCCCATCTCCATAAATGAAATGGCTCCACCATGTTCGTTTTTCCTCCCCTGTGATGCCAGACCTGAGGGCGGTTTTGATTTTCTTTCTTCTGTTTTCCTGATTTCCCATTCCACGCTCTCCTCTCCCTCCAAAGACACTGCGATGCCTCAGCAGGGGACTTTAAAGTGGGGGGTGGGACAACCATTGGCTGTCTCTCCTGAATACAAGCTGCAAACCTTTAGTGAAAATGACATCAGCCACCAACACACCTGCAAAGCTCATCCTGTGCTGAATTTTCATGACATCCTATTCTTGCTGCGAAAGTTCAGGGTGAGAAAAATATGTGCAAATAAAATCTCTACCTTGCATTCTTTTGATTATTATTTTTTTATATACCTGTTTCTGGCTATTAGCCCAGCCACCTCTGCTGATGGATTTTGTTTCTTTGTGGGTTGCACATCTCCACTGAGGGCAGAATCATCCTGGGAGGAGGAACACAATCTGCATTCTGATACACATATTCAGAGTCCGCTTCTCCTCTGCTCCGAGTTAAAGGGAGTCATCCGAGCTACCTCAGCAATGGGGACATTGGGACTGGCTCAAGGTCACCCAGTGTGCTTCATGACTGAAAGGGGATTTAAACCCTGGTCTCCCAAGCCCTAGCCAACCACTCTAACCACTATGCCACACCGTCCCTCACTTTATCCTCCTGCACTGGATGATGTCCTTAATTTCTGCTCTCAGCTCCTATCCTGGGAGTCTCTGCTGTGTCCGTTCCTGATGTGCACTCCATTTTGCTTTTAAAGCATAAATTTAAGTACTTTATAAATATTAAATGATTGTGATTTTCTTAACATGAGATTTAGTAGAGCCCTGATTATGTAGTAACCTGACAATGACATCGCTCAGTGCTATCAGCGGCCCTTTGCTCCTGCAACTTCTTTCTTACCAAAATAGAAATCCCTTGTCAGTGTTCTTAAGGCTGTAGAGAAGAGTTAGGAGAGAGAGAGAGGAGGGGGGAACCAGGAAGCATCGCAGTAATAATTTTGCATTCCTCCCCCTCCTAAGCCTTCCCACTATCAGGGCACAACATTCACTGCATGCCTGTGAACTGTGCAAATTCAGAGCTTAGTCAGAACAAAAATAAATAGGGAGAAACCATACAGAGAGTTGCACCAGTTTGGTCCAGCACCTCAATCTGGGAGACCCCGACACAAATCACCACTCATGCTCACTGCATAGCCTTGGAGGAGCCATTCTCTCTCAGCCTATGCCAGATCACGAGCACATAAAAATAGATAAAGATGGGGACATCCTTCCACAAGTGAGGGGCCACCACGGAAAAGGCCTGATCTCACATTACCACCCCCGAAACCTCCCATGGAGGGGTCACACAAAGAAGGGCCTCAGATAATGATGATAGGGTCTAGGTCAGTTCAGATGGGGAGAGGCAGACCTTGACATCCTGGGTTCCTGGGCCATATAAGATGCTATATGTCCAAACCAGCACTCTGAACTGAACCCAGAAGCAAACTGGAAGCCAGCGCAGCCATGCCAGAATTAGTGTTGTACTTTCAGACTGTGCTGCCTTAGCCAACTATCTGTCCGCCAAATTCACGTCAATGGTTGGCCGCCATAGGGAAGCAGGATACCGGTGAGCCTCTGGTGTTTGCTGTGCTGGTGCAGATGCAACACAAACAAGTTTGCAAAAGAGAGCATTGAAGAGCAACAGGGACAGATTATGACTCCAGCACAAGAACATCACTTTACGTCTTGAAAATGCCCTGACTGGCTCTCACCGAGCAATGATGATGGAAAGACCAAAAGGTCAAGTATAAAACTACTTCGTTACTCTGTCGCCTCTTAGGAACTATCTCTTGCAAATGTTCTCTGCTCAGTTGATTGCATGAATAATAGGGAAATCACTCTTTGCGGGTGGGAGGAAATCCTTTGCAAACCCACTTTTAAGTTCCATCTTCACTTTTGCAAATTTCAGACACGGCTCCATTTTTCTCTCTCCCCTTTCATCTGCTCATTCCTCTTCTTTTGTTTCCCCCCTCCCCTGCCATCCTCAGATTTCTGGTCT
This sequence comes from Podarcis vaucheri, assembly GCF_965113315.1. Classification (NCBI taxonomy): domain Eukaryota; kingdom Metazoa; phylum Chordata; class Lepidosauria; order Squamata; family Lacertidae; genus Podarcis; species Podarcis vaucheri. The sequence goes on along the minus strand of NC_138749.1, from coordinate 2,336,942 downwards.
TTTCACTGTGTTCCTTTTCAACTCCCTTCCTTTCATTTGGATTCACTTACAAAAACTGCCTATTATCAGTCCTCTTTCAGGAGAGCCTGAATAACAATATTTACCATGTACATTAGCTGTATTCGGTTGCAAAGCGGTTGCTCACTCCCGGGAGTTCAAAGTTCATTTCCTTTCAACCCTGGCTTTTCTTGACATCTGTATTCTTTTTCTTTGCAAACTACAATTTCCGTTCAACTTTGCACTCGGTCTTTTCAGCCGTGTTTGCAGGCTAATTCTTCTTTCCTTCCTTTGGCACTCCAACTTCTAAGTCAGAAGTAGGATTTTCATTGCTGGAACTGCTACGCTCTAGGATGCAATGCTACAAGGCTTCATTAACTACGAAGCCCAAAATCTGTTTTTGCTGCAAAACTATTCAAAATTTTGTCACTGCTGTGAAGTGAATTGGGCATTGTTGGGTTTGGAGGTGAACTACGAACCCCGTGCAGAGTGTTTGAGGACCAGGACATTTGCAGGGAAACCAAAATGCTTGTCTACAAAGCTATTGTACTACCAACCTTACTGTATGCTTTTGAAACATGGACCACTTATAAACGCCATCTCCAACTCCTCGAAAGATTCCATCAACGGTGTCTCCGAAAAAATTTACACATCACTTGGGAAGACAGGCAAACTAAAGCCAGTGTCCTGGAAGAAGGCAAAGATCACGAGTGTTGAAGCAATGATTCTTCAACATCTACTTTGTTGGACTGGTTATGTTGTGCGGATGCCTGATGATCGTCTTCCAAAGCAACTACTCTATTCTGAACTTAAAAATGGAAAGCGTAATGCTAGTGGTCAACAAAAGAGGTTTAAAGACTCTCTCAAGGCAAATCTAAAAAAAATAATTGTAGTATAAACACTGACAACTGGGAAACACTGGCCTGTGAGCGCTCCAGTTGGAGAACAGCCTTTTCCAAAGGTGTCATGGGCTTTGAAGACACTCGAACTGAGGACACAAGGGAGAAACATACTAAGAGGAAGGCATGCTTGGCAAATTCACACCGGGATCAACTCCCACCCAGAAACCAATGTCCCCACTGTGGAAGGACGTGTGGATCCAGAATTGGCCTCCACAGTCACTTACAGACTCATTGTTAAGACTGTGTTTATTGAAGACAACCTTACTGGGCTACGAGGGATCGCCAAAGTAGAAGAAGACTCACTGCAAAACCCAGGGTTTGCACTGCAAACCCCTGCAAAACTTTGGCCCCAGTTTGGAAGGGAGCCCAAATTTCTGGGTTCATTGTTCATGAAACTCCTCCTTACGTTCATTGCAGCTGCAGGTTCTTTGGATTCCGAGGAAACAAAGACACCCACCCACAATCAATTCAAAACATGGTTATTTAAGCACAATAGCATAACAAACCAGCCTCAAGGGCATACAAGACAGTTGCTCCTGGATTTACATAGAGGACCTACACTTTCACCTCCCGAATGAAGGCAGACTGGGTCCACTCAGTAGTAGAAACAGAAGGAGCAATGTCCCCGTGTTGTGTCTGCACACTGATCCTTCACTGGGGAGAGTGAAAAGCAAGGCACTCACGAGGGAAGGGTGAACCTCTGTCACTGTTTTTTCTCAATTCCTCATTTTTCCTGCCTTAAGTTCAGCTCTTCCCATTTCCACATTAGTTTGTGATATTTTTCTAATCCCTCATGAAAATTCATTGGCGTTTTACTGCGACAGTCTCCAGATACATATATTTCTCTGTGCAATTTCCCCTAATATACAAATTTTGCCAAACCAATTTTCCCTAATACAATGCATTTTTGTCTGTTATTTCCCTAACAGAGGTGCCCCATAGCACCTGTATTTCTGCACACATTATCCAGCCAGAGAGCTGCTCGGCAAAATTTGGAAGAGCAGGGCTGTGTTTTGACCGGTATATAATTTTGTCATTAAGCAGCTTCCCTTTAACTGCAAACTAAATCTGCTGAAACTACTCACCAGTGGTATTCTTCTAGAAAAAGAGGCACCAGAACTCACCATGAACACCTCCCTTGCTTTTTTAGAATGGCAAGAGGTGCTGGAACTGAGTTCCAGTGAGTTCGGGTTGAAAAAAAGCCCTGCTACTCTCACTTGTACTCAAGCTTTGAGTGATGGCCTCTCCACCAGACCAATTCTGCTTCCGTCTTTTGCTCAGAAGTGAATCTATTTAGATTCCATTTAGCTGTCCCTGCTAATAGTTGCTGATTGAGCTACCCACCACAAAATCTCTCAAGCAGCCTGATACCTATATCTGCATGCAGATTGCATTTACAGGGTCACAAAGTGTTCCCATAAAATTTCCAAAGCTTCTACATCAGCTTCCCCTGGAATACAAGTCCCATAATCCCTGGCCATTGGCCATGTGGTCGATGGGAGTTGGAGTCCAAAAAGATCCTAGAAGTTGTGTGTTTTTTTAATGTTAATCTTAAGATCTCAGATCAGAACCCTTCCAAGCTGAAATGAAGGTCCAAAAGCAGGTTTGAACTTTGTGCTATTCCTCTGGATTCCTTCCGCAGGGTATCCTTTCTCTCCTGACAGTCACACCCAGGACATTCAGATGGGCTCAGGAGGACGGTAACAGCCTTAAGGAAGTGACCTCGGTTGAACTGAATGGAAGATGAACCTTTTTCTCATTGCCGTCCCGACAAATTAAGAGTCATCTGGGGGAAAGAGTTCCCTTATCATCCTTCACTGAGCAGAGAGGTGGGGCTCTGTGGCAACCCCCTAAAAGGGACTTTTTTGTTTAGAGAAAAAGCAAGCGTGAGATACAAGTTTGTAAAAATTTGCATGGCATGGCCAAAGTTGAGAAAAGAATGCTCCCTCTCTTGTAACACTTATTATTATTATTATTATTATTATTATTATTATTATTATTATTATTATTAATTTATTTATACACTGCCCATCAATGATTAAGGTTTTAAATGACAATTTTAGGTTCTTTTTTAGTGATCAAGATTTAATATATATTTTCAACTGCTGCTATATCTGAATTGTCTCTGTTATAACCAACTGCAACTCAATGTATTCCTGTTGTGTTTTACGATTTTCCTGATATTGTAAGTGAGCCGGAACTTGTCTGTGACCATAATAATAAAATTCAATTCAATATCCCGCCCATCTGGCTGGGTTTCCCAGTTTGGTAGTTATTTTTCTCTTTGACATCTAGTGGGAGGGCATTCCACAGGGCAGGTGCCACCAACGAGAAGGCCTTCTGCCTGGTTCCCTGTAACTTGGCTTCTCGCAGTGAGGGAACCGCCAGAAGGCCCTCAGTGTCTGGGCAGAACGATGGAGGTGGAGATGCTCCTTCAGGTTTAATGGGTCATTTAGGGCTTTGCCTGGACACTGAGGTCCAGCGCCGAGGGCCTTCTGGCAGTTCCCTTTCTGCAAGAAGCCAAGTTACAAGGAACCAGGCAGAGGGCCTTCTCGGTAGTGGCCCCCGCCCTGTGGAACGCCCTCCCACCAGATGTCAAATAGAACAACAACTACCTGACATTTAGAAGACATCTCAAGGCAGCCCTGTTTAGGGAAGCTTTTAATGTTTGATGTATTACTGTATTTTAATATTGTGTTGGAAGCCACCATGTTGGATGGCCACCTGTCAAAGATGCTTTGGTGAGATTCCTGCATTGCAGGGGGTTGAACTAGATGACCCTTGGAGTCCCTTCCAACTCTACAATTCTAGGATTCTATGACAGAAATGCCTATAACCAAGGCTAGCCTGAACCTTTCTCAGCTGCTCTCTCCCTCCTGCTCTCTGTTCCAACTCTTGCAAATTACGTTCTCTGTTGATGTTGAAACATTTTTGCTTCGGCTGGGAAAAATCAGTGGTTTTGAAAGAAGGGGGGGTTGCTACAACTCTGAGCACTTGTGTGCATGTATGCGTGTGGAGGAATAAATGTATTTTGTGATATTTTACAGCTACGTTTCCTCTTCTGGGAGTCGCAGTGGCCTCCAAGAAAGGGTTGTCTCCCTCCAGATTTTGCTCGGGAAATTGGTAACTTTGGGGATGTTTTTTTAAAAGGGGAAACCAGCTCCACTTCCTGACCCATTAGCTGAAACCCTTGGAATTGCAGCTGCTGTTTTGATTAGATATTATGTTTCGATGTGTTTATTTTTATTGCATTGTTATTTTTGATTATGGGTTTCATTAGTGTGCGTTGGCTGCCTTCAGGCAGAAGGACAACTAGAAAATGATATAAATGTGGAGGACTGACCTGTGCTGATATACGCATTCATTGGCCTAATGCCTAAATCATAGAAGCATAGGCTTGCAGGACTGGTGGGGATACAAAGGGTCGTCTAGTCCAGCCCCCTGCAATGCAGGAATTTTAGCTAAAGGTTTGCAAAGCTCCTTTCCCATAAACATACTATTAGTGTGCTCTATGGTGCATTTCCTACTTGAATGTAAATGTAAGTGTGGCCCACTCACAAATCACAGAGTCATAGTTGGAAGGGACTCCATGGGTCATCTAGTCCAACCCTTGCAATGCCGGAATCTCATGGACAGGTGAAACTCAAAAAATTAGAATATTGTAGAAAAGTTTCTTTCCTTCACTCATTCAACTTCAAAGGTGAAACTCATATATGAGATAGACTTGTGACATGCAAAGCGAGATATGTCAAGCCTTGATTTATTATCATTGCGATGAGCATGGCGTACAGCTGATGAAAACCCCCAATTAACCATCTCAGAAAATGAGAATATTCAAGGAAATCAGCAAAACAAGGATTGCAAATCGAGCAAGATTGGACCTCTGAGAAGTAGAAGCACATCTCGCTTTGCATGTCATGAGTCGATCTCATATATTAGTTTCACCTTTTAAGTTGAATTACTGAAATAAATGAACTTTTCCACAATATTCCAATTTTTCGAGTTTCACTTGTATAGCTTAATGATATTGGGCCAAATTCAATTAACTTGTGGCACTAGCAGAAGCCAGAACAATGATTCCCACTAGTTGTGTTGGGCCCAGGGGTGAACCCGAGCAACGCGGTCCAGGTCTGGTCCCAAATCCAGGGATTCCATGGGTAGTCAGTCCAACAGGGCCAAGGCAGGAAACCAGGCAAGGACAGGTACAGGATCTCAGGCAGGTTCCAGCATACAGCAATGTTGCTCCCACAACCTGGGGCAGGGTCCGACAGCCTTTTATCTTTGCCGGGGTAGCGGCCGGTCCTGATCCCCCGGCGACTCACCTCCCTGTCTCGCCCGAGGGTGAGCACTCCTCCTGCGAGTACTCAGGTCTCTCCTTCTCTCTGACCTGAGTCTCTGCAGCTCGGGAGACATTGGTGGGTTACTAGACCCAGGGGCCGCCTCAGCCTCCCCTGACCCAACCGGTAGTGGAGCAGCTGTAAGCGATGGCCCAGCTGAAGGCAACGAGGTCATCCCCGCATCTGGAGCCAGGGCAGGATCAGGCCCCTGACTCAGCCCAGCTGGTGCTTGTTGCAGGGGAACCTGTGCAGACTGGGACTCTTCAGGATCAGGCCCCAGACTTGGTTCAGATGATGCCTGAGGCAAAGGATCCGGTGCACACTGAGACTCCTCCGGTTACGAGTCTGAGCCCAAGTTCCAGGCCATCACACTAGTGTGGGAATCCTCCTCTTCTCAGGTGCCTCTCCAAATCTGCTCCAGAGGGTCAGGTGATGATTTTATTCTTCTATTCTCTTTGCAAATCTTGCTGAGGATGGTTGTTTTAACAATCAAGCAGCGTATACATTTTATGAAGTAAATAAATAAAACAAATAGGCCACCTTTGGTCTTGGTCTGGGGAAAAGGTGAGATATGAATAACAAGTCTATTAGTTATAGTTTTGCATTTCTTAAGTACAATTACAGGCTGGCCAGGGCCTAATCTGGGCTTCCCAGCAGCAAAATCTGAGCTCCGCCTCTTGTCAATCCCATACCCAAAGCCTGAATATCCCCGATCCACAGCCACCCATTTCAGCCAGAGGCCACTTGTCAAGAAAGCTTGAGATCTGCAGCGTGGAAAAAACGAACACCCTGGAAACATTTATCACCGCATGCTTGGGAATATATGTATTTATGGCCTAATGAGCCGGGCCGTATATTTCAAATAACATGCGAAGTAGCCAGCTTGCACGATGTTTGAAGTCTATCTCCTCCTGCCTTGTCACATATATTCTCGAGACGTCTGCTATAAATTTAGATCAAACACACACTGCAAATGGATGAGAAGGGGGCACTTTTCTTCCCATATGGGGCTAATCTGCGGGAGGTGATGGAGACACATGGTAGCAATTCTCAAAGGTTTTGGTTCTTCAACTCGCACTCAAAAAAAAGAAAGGGGGGGGGAGTCACCCTGGAGGGAAAATGGGAAGCCCCAGTGGATTAACCATTTGTCATCCCTCCACCCCCCACAACCCACAAAAAGAGGCTTCCCTGAGTTTTTCCAGATTAAGAAACTTTCTTCCAGCCTTTACGGAGAAGAAAATATAGCAGGCAATTAAGCAGTGCTCTGATGGTGTTTCCTGTTTGGCAGGGGGTTGGACTCGATGACCCTTGTGGTCTATTCCAACTCTATGATTCTATGATTCTATAATAAAGCTCCTGGTGGCTAGGAGCTACTCCTGGTGGGAAACACAGTGTGCTGGGCCCGGGGGTAACCCGTGAAATGCAGTCCAGGACCGGTCCAGAATCCCAAGGTTTCATTGGGAGTCAGTCTGACAAGGCCAAGGCAGGACACAAGGCAGGAAACCAGGCAAGGGCAGGTACAGGATCTCAGGCAGGATCTACCACACAGCAATGTTGCTTCCGCAACGTGGGGTGGGGTCCGACAGCCTTTTATCTCTGACGGGGTAGCGGCCGGTCCTGATCCCCCGACGACTCACCTCCCTGTTTCGCCCAAAGGCGAGCACTCCTCCTGCGAGTACTCAGGTCTCTTCTTCTCTCAGACCTTTCTCTCTGCTGCTTGGGAGACTTCGGTGATGATGATTACACTTAGGCAGTTTTTTCTTATGTTTAGTCAAAATCGCCTTCCTTGCCCTTTGAAACCACAGAAGCATTGATTTGCAGAGACCTTCTTGTGAGCTCACCATCTGGGCATCGGGTTGGCAACTGTAAGAACTGGAAGCTGGGTTAGATGGGACTTTGGTCTGATCCAGCTGCAGGCTCTTCTGCTTCAATTCCTATGAGGATTCTTGGAGTCCTGATCAGGTGGCATCCTGCCACAGTCTGTCACTTACTCACAAGTCAGTTATGTTCTGATTCTTCATTAATCTCTGCTTCTTTGTTTTTTTTTGGGGGGGGGAACCTGCACAAAAAAATCAAATTTTAAATACTATTTTTAAATACGTGTCCCACCCCCCTCAACATATGGATTGCTAATGAATTTCTCTCACATTTTAACATGTTTCCTCATATCTTGTTGGAGCCCAGAACTGCGCTGGAACATTTGGAAAGTGTGAAACTGCTCGGGTAACTAAGTTACAATCTCTGCATTAGCCCGAGAGGTCCGGATCAGGTTGGTTCATATCAGAGTTGACAAAGATCAGATCCCTCTCAAGTATGTCTAATTTGCCCCATGGGAAGAAATGTGCCAGTGTGGTTTGAACGCTACTTGATGCCTTGAGCTAATTCACCCTCTTCCACCAAGTTCTTCTGCCCTTAAATGCGCAGAATAGCAGGGGGAGTTGGGCGATCATGGAACAACCAGCCCAGATGTGGTCTGGGTTAGATGCTGGCAGGATAATTCAGTGGACTGAGGCGCAGGGTGGAGCAAAGGTGGATTCTCAGCACTCCAAAATAGCTTCTTGGAGCCATTTAACTCTGCATAAATTACGGCATAATTTAGGTGCATGCTATTTCACGCTCAATTAGTGCCACTTCTATGGAGAGGCAGTTCGGAATGCAGGGCACAGCGCAGGAATCTCACTCTGGGCTTGGGGGAAAATGTATCTTAAAGGTAAAAGTGTCACCATGGAAACTGCACAAAGACATTTCACCAAGTGGGAGAGGCAGATATCGACTGTATCCGAAGGTAGATAAAAAAGCAGGGCCCATTCAGGATTTATTGCAGGGTATTGGATGAACTTATCAGAGAAACAGGCTGGTAATGACTTGGTGAGGACACCACCTGGGGAAAGGGTGTCCTGGTTGTTCCACATTCACCACAAAGAACTACTATACTGCCCTGTGCATCATTCGCAGAATCACAGAATTGCGAAGTTGGAAGGGACCCAAAGGGTCGTCCAAGCCCAACTCTCTGTAAAGCAGGAATCACAACTAAATATGATGGTGATGAAGAAATTAATATACTTCCCTTCATCTGAGAACCGCAAGGTGGTTTACAGTATAAGAATTCCTGACAGATGGCCATCCAACCTCTGTTTAAGAGTTTCCAATGAAGGAGAGTCTGCCAACTTCTGAGGGAATCTTTTCCATTGTTGAATGACACTTGTTGTTGTTTAGTCGTTTAGTTGTGTCCGCTTCTTCGTGACCCCCTGGACCAGAGCATGCCAGGCACTCCTGTCTTCCACTGCCTCCCGCAGTTTGGTCAAACTCATGCTGGTAGCTTCGAGAACACTGTCCAACCATCTCGTCCTCTGTCGTCCCATTCTCCTTGTGCCCTCCATCTTTCCCAACATCAGGGTCTTTTTTAGGGAGTCTTCTCTCTTATGAGGTGGCCAAAGTCTTGGAGCCTCAGCTTCAGGATCTGTCCTTCCATTGAGCACTCAGGGCTGATTTCCTTAAGAATGGATTGGTTTGATCTTGCAGTCCATGGGACTCTTAAGAGTCTCCTCCTGCACCAGAATTCAAAAGCATCTATTCTTTGGCGATCAGCCTTCTTTATGGTCCAGCTCTCACTTCCATACATCATTACTGGGAAAACCATAGCTTTAACTATATGGACCTTTGTCAGCAAGGTGATATCTCTGCTTTTTAAGATGCTGTCTAGGTTTGTCTGAAAGACACTTACCATCAGAAAACTATTCCTGATGTTCATGGAATCATTTTCATCCATTGATTTGGGTCCTACCCTCTGAAGCAGAAGAGAACAAGCTTCCTCCATCCTCCATGTGGCAAGCCCTTCAGATATTTGAAGATGCTTCACTTATCTCTTCTTAGTCTTCCCTTCTCCAGGCTAAACATACCCAGTTCTTTCAACCGTTCCTCATAAGGCTTGGTTTCCAGACTCTTAATCTTCTTGGTCACCCTCCTTTGCACACATTCCAGCTTGTCAATATCCTTCTTGAATTGTGGTGCCCAGAACTGGACACAGTCTTCCAGGTGGGATCTGATCAAGACAGCATAGATTGGCCCTATGACTTCCCTTGATCTGGAGACTATACTTCTGTTAATGCAGCCCTGGACAACATTAGCTTTTTTTTGCTGATGCATCACATCATTGACTCATGTGAAGCTTGTGGTCTACTAAGACCCCTAGATCCTTCTTACATGTTCTGCCGTCAAGCCAGGTGTCCCTATCCTATATTTGTGGATATTCCTACAGAACCTTATATTTCTCCCTATTTTCAGTCTTTATTACTGTCAAAGACCTGACAGCAGAAATAACAATAATAACACATAGAACTGCACCAGCACCAATGGGGAGAAGCAATAAACAAAATGCAAAATTTCATCTATAACTTATTTACATTAAAAGTAACATTCTAGCAATCGAGAGCCTAAGATTGATATTCATCCATCGATGAATATTCAGCCCCTATTAAAATTCATTTGTTAGTTTGGGAATAATAATAATGATAATAATAATAATAATAATAATAATAATAATAATAATAATAATAATAATAATATCTTTATTGTCATTGCCCCCTCTCGGAGACAACGAAATTACTTGGCTGCTCCATCCACCCAGGTAGGGCACTCCACACAAAATCAAAACAACTATAAAAACACTAATTAAAACAATACAGTATAATACAGCAAGGAAGATTAGATGACTTTCAAAGTCCAGGCTTCCCATTCAGGGCCGAGATCGCTCTGGGGAAGAAGCTGTTCTTAAGACGGCTCGTTCTTGTCTTCATCATCCTGTATCTCCGTCCCGACGGCAGGAGCTCGAAGAGACAGTGACCAGGATGCGATGGATCTTTTACTATGTCCAGTGCCTTCCTATGGCACCTTGTGGCATAAATCTGCTCTAAGGTGGAGAGTGGGCAGCCAACAATGTAGGCGCACCAAAGGAATATACACTGAAAACTTCACATGTTCCATTTGAATGCTCATTTCAACTGTCTGCCTCTAAATGTTGCGGGTTTAAGAACATGTGGGTGGATCTCAAAGCATTATTTATATTCATTAAATGCATTGCTGGGCAACAGCTTTTCGTTGAGGTGTGTCTTGCTGTTGTTTTAAACTGACTTTTGCTCTGCCTTTCTGGAAATTCTTCCCTTGCTCCTTGGACAAACTTCCTTGCAATGATTCATCTCCCATCCAGCGTGAAACCAGCCTGGTCCCGGCCCCCCCTCAAGTCAGACATACAGACATCAGGATCCACCAGCACCCCCTGCTACTTCCAAAAGTTGTGACTTGCTTTGTGAACTTTCCATTGCTGGCTCTTCCATGGTATCCAGAGTGCTGCGCAATATCATCTAGAGATGTTATTAACGGCCTGTTTGCTTCCCCTTCAACACCATTAATAAAGATGTGAAACTCAGCCAGCTTTTCCCATTAAATGCCAGCGCCCCCCTGTAAGCCCACGACCGGCCTGGTTCGATGCCATTCATCAGCCAACCTGTGCCAATGGCCCTTACATCACTCCTCGGTTAGGTAGGGGGGCTGGGAGCTCAGCTGGTCAGGATTAATTTCTCCGGGAACATTTTGCGAGGCACTTTATCAAGCCCCTGCTCAGACTGGCCCCAAAGTGCTCACAATTTCCGTTCCCTTAATAGAAGTCCCTTTGCTGGGAGAGATAACATGCAGGTAGGAGAAGGTGCAGAGGCCTCCGTCGCTGATATATGGGTGCACCACGGCAACTGACCAATCCCCAAAGAGCACCCATTCCTCCTGTGCGTCTTTTATCTGTTCCTATATTTCAGGTGGAATCAGAGCTCAGGAAGTCTGGCTCGTTGTGATTAGAACTGCCGGGCAGAGCAGCTCGAAAGAGACAATAGATGCATTTAATTCAGTCCACAGCTGCCGGTTGGTGGGATTTTGGAAGCAAATACACTGTGCCATAGAATCATGGAACGGTGGAGTTGTAAGGGACCCTCAAGGATAATCCAATCCCACCCCCTGCAATGCACAAATCCCCACTAAATAACTCTGGACAGATGGCCACCCAACCTCTGCTTAAAAACCTCCAATGCAGGAGAGTTCACCACCTCCGAAGGCTTCCATTGCACCATCAAACAGCTCTTGCCAGCAGAAAATTCTTCCTAATACTAAGTCGGAATCTCCTGTCTTGTCATTTGAATCCATTGAGTTCCACCTTCTGTAGCTGCAGAAAACTAGCTTGCTTCTTCCTCTGCGTCACAACACTTCCAATATTTGAAGAGGGCTCTCATGTCACTTCTTGTGCTGGGGCCAGGGGTAACGCATGAATCTGAAGGTCCAGCTAGGAGTCAGTCCTACAGGGCCAAGGCAGGACACGAGGCAGGAAACCAGGCAAGGACAGGTACAGGATCTGGCATACAGCAATGTTGCTCCCACAACCTGGGGCGTGGTCCAGCAGGCTTTTATCTTTGTTGGGGTAGCGGCCGGTCCTGATCCCCTGGCGACTCACCTCCCTGTCTTGCCCAAAGGCGAGCACTCCTCCTGCGAGTACTCAGGTCTCTCCTTTTCTCAGACCTGAGTCTCTGCAGCTTGGGAGATGTCAGTGGGTGACTAGACCCAGAGGCCACCTCAGCTTCCCTGACCCAACCGATAGTGGAGCAGCTGTAAGTGATGGCCCAGCTGGAGGCAACGAGGTCATCCCCGCATCTGGAGCCGGGGCAGGCTCAGCTGGTGTTTGTTGCAGGGGCACTTGTACAGACTGGGACTCTTCAGGATCAGACCCCAGACTTGGTTCAGATGATGCCTGAGGCAAAGGATCCGGTGCAAACTGAGACTGCTCTGGTTCCCAGTCCGAGCCCGAGTCCCAGGCCATCACACTTCCCAGTTTTCTTGTCTCTTGGCTAAACCTTCCTAACTCTTTCAACTGGTGAGGGGCTAGTGAGGGCTGTGGCCTGGGAAGAGGATGTGGGGCCAGAGAGGAAGTATTGCCTGAAGAGACTCATGTAGGCCAGAAACAGAGACCTAAATTTATCCCCTGGGCCTTTATTGGTGCAGACCCAATAGAGGGAAGTTGTGTAGGATGAAAGAGAAGATACAAACAGCCCTTGTCTACACTGAAGCTCATAAGAAGTTCACCAAAGTTCTCTCTCCCCTCTGGTAATTTTTAAGTGCTACTTCACTCTGCCCCTAATTTATTGCCCCTAATTTGGCCTGCTGGTTGGGGTAAAATTGTAAAAAGAAAAAGAAAAAGCTCAACAACTCTTCAATCCTTAAAAAAACTCAGCAAATTTTGTCAGCTCACTTCATCAAATCCGGCCCTCTTTGGAAAAAGTTTGGGCACCCCTGTCCTAAACTGATGGAGAATGGCACTGCACTAGGAAACAGCCCCAAATATCTCCTGGAAGCTGCCTGCTTGGGCCTTAAGAACACAAGAAGAGTCTGCTAGATCAGGCCCATCCATTCCCCAGCATCCTGTTCTCACAGTTGCCAACCAGGTGCAGGATTCAAGCACCCTTCCTGTGGGTTCCTGTAACTGGCACTCAGAAGCATTGCTGTGTGGAGGCAGAGCATAGCAATCATGGCTAGTAGCCACTGATAGTCCTCTCCTCCTCTTGCCTTCTCTCCTCCATGTCCTTCCTTTCTCTATTCCATGCCACAGCATTTCTGTTCTAAGCCATACCTATTTGCCTGCCAGCGTCCCTGGACCTAATAATATCTCCTTTCTGTCATGGAGCTGTCTGAGGACCTCTTATGAAGCTCAGGTGCTCTCGTGCCTAGTTGGGCATCGTGTTCATAATACCCTGTCAAGTCTTCCGAGCCTGGAGTCAAGGACAGAATCTGTCTAAATGTATTCTCTGAGCAATGCCATCATAGCAAAGCTTCATGATTATGCATCATCAATAGAGCTGGGTGTCTGTTTTTTAAGTCCAGAAGAGTGAAAAGGGTCTTGCACATCTGGAGTCTGAGCTAATCTGAACATCACCTGGCTACATGGCTTCCCATTTTTACAGCATCCCCTGCACATCAATTTTCCTCCTCTCCTCTTGTTCTTTCCTTATTAACTGCCACCCCTCCCAATTTCCATGCCTCCACTGCGTCCAAGCAGCCTAGCCCCCCAATGTGCTGGCAATGCCTCATCTCTCTTTGCGTGGCGGGCCATCTCACTGTCTCATTAGCCGCGGGGGCCGTGCATATTCCTGGCGTGCTCACCTCCAGCATCGTTAGCGACAGGTCTCTAAATGGCCTGACATTCTCCGCTTCCTGGAGAAGTGTGTGACACTGACAGAGCTCCCCGATTGGAATATGAAATCTATTTGTTTAGATGCATAATGACCAATTCATCTTCGGATGCAGCAGCTGCCAAGGACCGGGGGTGGTTAGTTACCATCGCGCAGCACCCAGAGCAATCATCTTTGAGCTGCAGCCTCAGAACTTTGCTGGAGAAATTCTATTTATTTGCAAAATTGATTTAGTTAACGGTTTTCTATTAGAAATGTCAAGTGGTTTGAAAAAAAAAAGTAGGGGGAATTATTAAAAGCAAGAACAATTATTAAAAGAGAATTATTAAAACCACCATCATGGGCATTTGTAGTCCACTCTTCCCAAAAGGAAAGAGTAAAGTAAAACACAGAATCAGGATTCAAGAAGACCTTAATGGATTGGATAACTGGGCCAAAGCTAACAAAATGAATCTCAATAGGGATGAATGTAAGATTCTGCCATAAATATAAGATGGGGGACACCTGGCTGGAAAGCAGGATATGTGAGAAGAATCAAGGGGTCTTAGTTGACCACAAACTTAACATGAGTTAACAGTGTGAGGCAGCAGCAACCCCCACACCACCACCATGCTATTCTAGCCTGCCTCAACAGAACTCTAGTATCCAAACAAGGAAAGTAGTAGTACTACTCTATTCTGCCTTGGTTAGGCCCCACCTGGAATACCGTGTTGCGTTCTGGAGGTCTAAGAGTCATAGAACTGTAGAAGAGGAGGAGGAGGAGGAGGAGAGGAGGAGGAGGAGGAGATTGGATTTGATATCCCGCTTTATTACTACCTGAAGGAGTCTCAAAGCAGCTAACATTCTCCTTTCCCTTCCTCCCCCACAACAAACACTCTGTGAGGTGAATGGGGCTGAGGAACTTCAGAGAAGTGTGACTAGCCCAAGGTCACCCAGCAGCTGCATGTGGAGGAGTGGGGAAGCGAACCCGGTTCACCAGATTACGAGTCCACCGCTCTTAACCTCTTAACCACTACACCACACTGGCTTCCAGTTCAAAGAGACCCCAAGGGTCATCTAGTCCAAACCCCTGCAATGTAGGAATCTCAACTAAAGCATCCCCAAGGAAGGAGAGTCCACCACCTTCCAAGGGAGTCCGTTCTACTGTTGAACAGCTCTTACTGCCAGAAAGTTCTTCGCGATCCTTTCTTGTAACTTGAATCTGTTGGTTCAGGCACTACCCTCTGAAGCAGCAGCAGAAACCAACTTTGCTTCAACTTCCCTTCAGATATTTCAAGATGACCATAACAGCAGCACACACACCCAGTCTGCTTTCCTGCAGGCTGAACATACCCATAAGGAGGGTCAGCAGCGAGAGTGCAGGAGGCATAAGACTTGGTCTGAACCAGGCCCAATACTAGTGCGGATCCACCATCATGCCTGCCATGTGTTGGTGGCATCGAAGAAAGCCTGTTTCTCTGCCACTGTGGCATTTGCATGTGCTTTTCGAGTGGTAAATGGGCTTTTGTCATGTGACCAAGAGAGTATTGCTTTGGCACCTTCAGAAGCCCCACTGTAACAACTTTGCAAGGTACTTTGGGAGGGGGTGGTGGTCCCGCACAGCATAGCTCATAGCTCCTCTGAGTTATTCAAGCCCCTTCACCACGGCAAGGCAGTGATCCATAAAGGGGCTGGAGGAGGCTCTTGAGAGTCCCATGGGCTGCAAGAAGATCAAACCTCTCCATTCTGAAGGAAATCAGCCCTGAGTGCTCACTGGAAGGACAGATCCTGAAGCTGAGGCTCCAAGACTTTGGCCACCTCATGAGAAGAGAAGACTCCCTGGAAAAGACCCTGGTGTTGGGAAAGATGGAGGGCACAAGGAGAAGGGGGCGGCAGAGGACAAGATGGTTGGACAGTGTTCTCGAAGCTACCAGCATGAGCTTGGCCAAACTGCGGGAGGCAGTGGAAGACAGGAGTGCCTGGCGTGCTCTGGTCCATGGGTTCACAGAGAGTCGGACATGACTAAACGACTAAACAACAACAATAACAACAATGGGGGGGGGGGAATTGCTCAGATTCAGGCAGACTTGGATGCCACAGGGTGAGTCCAATGAAGGTGACTAGAGTGCGGTCTGGCCCATCTATAATGGACTGGTTTGGAGCACTGCAGTCCAAAGATGTGGATAAATGGCTTGAAAAAGTGCGGCAGCTCAGCATTCGTCAAACAATTTCAGAAAAGAACTGCAGTTGCTTCCAGCACTTTTCTAGGAGGTTTTCTGGCTGTTCTGTGGAACACCAAAGGCCCCCTTGTAGTAAGAGGTCTTATCTGGTATGACTGGCTGCAGAGGATTCCCACCGGATTTCTTTTATCCTGAATCCTGCAACACTCAGCTTCACTGGATCTCCATGAGTTCTAGCGTCATGAGAGAGGGAGAAATGATGGCAACAGAGCTGTGGAGATGCTTTTTCGTAGACCAGGTTGTCTGCAGACGCTTTTTCTGGCAGGTACAAAGCACCAACAAGCAATCTGTCCAGGCCTAGAACTTGGTGTTGTGGCAAGGGAAGAAGGGATCAGGACCCTGGACAGAGCACAGGAGAGCTGAATACAGGGCAAAGGGCAGCCAGCCGGCAGCAGAGAATGTCTCTCCTGCCTACTTGAGGTTGCAATGTTGCTGCCAGACCTCCATGGAGATCATCTTCCCATCTTCCGTTGATTCAGGTGAGTCTCCTGACCACAGGGGAAGTGATGGTGAAGGTGAGTTGCCCAAAGTTTGCTTCTGAGGAGCAATCTTCCAGCATTCATCTACCTGGGATGTCCACAAGTTCTAGTGCTATGATGTTTCTCCATCCCTTGCAATTGCAACAGGGATGCATGTCACATGACTCTTCAATTGTAAGTGTGTATGTTTATCTGCTATATCAACTTGGTACCCATTTACCTACAACATCACCATACCCCACACCTGCCCCTCGGCCTCTTTGATTGGCAGAACTGTCACTACCACAGGTGCCATGTAATACCCATTCCACTTTTCCAAGAATTCGATCATTTAGTGTGGCAACAGCTACACTTTGGATCTCCCTGCCTATTGAGATCAAGCAGGTACCTTCACTGTACGTTTTGGCACCTGCAAAAAACACCCTTGTTTACAGAAACCTACCCAGATGCTTGGAAAGTTGCTGTGAATTTTAACCTGTTTTAGTACAGTGGTGCCTCGGGTTAAGAACTTAATTCGTTCTGGAGGTCCATCCTTAACCTGAAACTGTTCTTAACCTGAAGCACCACTTTAGCTAATGGGGCCTCCTGCTGCTGCCGGGCCGCCAGAGCACGATTTCTGTTCTCAACCTGAAGCAAAGTTCTTAACCTGAAGCACTAATTTCTGGGTTAGCGGAGTCTGTAACTTGAAGTGTCTGTAACCCGAGGTACCACTGTATTTAACTTTTTCCAGTGTATCTGAAGAAGTGTGCATGCACAGGAAAGCTCATACCAATAACAAACTTAGTTGGTCTCTAAGGTGCTACTAAAGACAGGAGTGCCTGGCGTGCTCTGATCCATGGGGTCATGAAGAATCGGACACGACTAAACGACTAAACAACAACAAGGTTGCTACTGGAAGGTTTTTTTTTATTTTTTGTATGTTTTGAATTATTCTGGCAGTTCCCTCACAGCAAGAAGCCTACAGGGAACCAGGCAGAGGGCCTTCTCGGTAGTGGCACCCGCCCTGTGAAACGCCCTCCCACCAGATTATTTTATTGTTTTAGCTTTTAGTAAACCACTTTGAAGGGTTGTTGTTGTTTTTTACCAATCAAGAGGTGTGTAAATCTTATTATCTATATCAATGGTTTCCAACCAGGGTGCCGTGGCATCCCGGGGTGCCTTGAATGATGGTCAAGGGGACAGCGGGCAACACTGACCTGTGTCTCTTTCCCACCCGCCCTCTTTCCTTCCCTCCCTCCTCTGATGCCAGCTCACATCTCTGCCTCCCAAAGTCTTGTGTGACTGTTGCCACAGCCCTGGCTCCAAGCTCCCCAGGCGAATGGTGCCTCTGGGGCTGGCTGGGATGTGCTGGTTGCCAGGAGCTGAAGCAGCCTTGGAGTCAGCAAGCAAGTCGGCAAGGGAGCTCAGCCAGCTAGTCCACCAGTCCTCCTCCTCCTACTACTCCTCCTCCCCCTTCTTCTTCCTCCTCTTCTTCTTCTTCCTCTTCCTCCTCCTCCTCCTCCTCCTCTTCTTCTTCTTCTTCTTCCTCCTCCTCCTCCTCCTCCTCCTCCTCCTCCTCCTCCTTCTTCTTCTTCTTCCTCCTCTTCTTCTACTTCTTCCTCTTCTTCTACTTCTTCCTCCTCTTCTTCTTCCTCTTCCTCCTCCTCCTCCTCCTCTTCTTCTTCTTCTTCCTCCTCCTCCTCCTTCTTCTTCTTCCTCCTCCTCTTCTTCTACTTCTTCTTCTTCTTCTACTTCTTCCTCCTCTTCTTCTACTTCCTCTTCCTCCTCCTCCTCCTCCTCCTTCTTCTTCCTCCTCTTCTTCTACTTCTTCCTCTTCTTCTACTTCTTCTTCCTCCTCCTCCTCCTCCTCCTCCTCCTCCTCCTTCTTCTTGAATTTATATACTGCCCTATACCCAGAGGTCTCAAGGTGGTTCATAGAATGGGAATGGACAGATAAGTCCCAGGCCCCTGTGGGGCAGTGTGAGAAGGCAGCTTTCTTTGGGGCAGGTGGGCAGCTCAGAGACATGGGGCGGCAGCAGTGGCAGCCCAGAGGAATTCCAAGGAGAGGGGAGAGGCGGCTGAGGGAACACTCCACAAGGGAAGGTGTTCAAAAAAGGGTGAGAGGCTGCCAGCTCTGCAGGCAAGGGGGGACATAACTCGGCTCCTGAGCCCCACAAGGTAGCCGTAGAAAGAATATAGTTAGTCAAGGGAGCCATGGACTCAGAAAGCCATTGGCTACATTGGCTCCTAGTACATTTCCGAGCACAATTCAAAGTGTTGGTGCTGACCTTTAAAGCCCTAAATGGCCTCGGTCCAGTATATCTGAAGGAGCGTCTCCACCCCCATCGTTCTACCCGGACACTGAGGTCCAACACCAAGGGCCTTCTGGCAGTTCCCTCGATGCAAGAAGCCAAGTTACAGGGAACCAGGCAGAGGGCCTTCTTGGTAGTGGCACCTGCTCTGTGGAACATATTTCCACCTGATGTCAAAGAGAACAACAACTGCCAGACTTTTAGAAGACCTCTGAAGGCAGCCCTGTTTAGGGAAGCTTTTAATGTTTGATGCATTACTGTATTTTAATATTTTGTTGGAAGCCGTCCAGAGTGGCTAGGGATGCCCAGCCAGATGGGCGGGGTATAAATAAATTATTGTTGTTGTTGTTGTTGTTGTTGAAAACCTCTGATCTGAAAAGGGTCATGCAGATTGAACCGATGACACAACAGCAACAATGATAGTAATGGTACAGTGAACACGGCCAACAAGAGATGCTTCACCAGCTGCCTCAATGAAGGCCACCAAGGCTGCATGTCACTGGTACCTCTTGCAGCTCGCCCTCACTCATTTACATAAAACAGCAGAAAAACAAACCAACAGATCAACACATTTGCAATCCAAAAACGTTTTGGGGAGGCTTTGTATGAGAAAAAGCAAGTCTGCCAGACGCTGAAAAGATAACAGAACTTGTGGTAGGCAAGGCTCCTTCCACAACAGGTCACCTCCTAACTCTACAATTCTGAGATTCTATGATTCTATTTTTTAAAAAAATATTTTTCCATTCTTTTAAAAACAATACTCTTATACAATTAAATCATTTTCCATTTTTTCACATCTGGGATTACTTAAATCCCCGGATTTTCCCCACCCTCCCCTGGTTTCCATTTTTTCCTATTAATTCTATTACATCTACTTACATTTTTCAAATCCCCTTTATCTCCTTATTTTTACCTTAAATCATGTTACTGTATACCTGTAAGTGTTATAGCAATCTTGCTAACATTTTCAGAGATCTACAGTGGTCTTTAAGATATTCTATAAAAAAAAATCCACTCTTGGCTGAATTTTTTATCATCTTGGTGTCTGATCTTCACGGTCATCTTGGCGATTCTATGATTCTATATGTTTTTAGCTTCTTGTATTTTATCTGTGCTGTTTTAATTTGTGTAAGATGCTTTCGGTCTCAGTCTGGGGAAAAAGCAGGACATAAATAGCTATAAACATCAACGTCACCATCCAAGGAATGTGCCAACACCTTGAACAGTCCTGGAAAATGCGCTTGGATCCACTGTAGCTCCTACATCCCTTGTCCTTCACCAGCCAGAACAACCCACATTGTAGACAATCATCAGAGCTTTGGGCTTGGCTACTGCGCCAGAACCGCCAGGTCTTTCATTTGGTTTTCCCTGCTGTTGGTTAACGTTAGCACACAGTTGTAACCATAAAATATGATTAGAAGTCAATTGAGCACCTGTTTTCAAGGCCGGGATACATTTCGCCTGCAATGTAGGACTCTTGGCAGGAGAAAGGTCGTCGCATGTTTTGAGGACCAGGACAAATGCATTTGGCAGAAGAGCTTCGGAGAGCCTGGCCCAAAACACCAAAAATAGCCGCAGGGCCATTTGCAGCACTCTAAAGTGAAATAAAACATAACGAGCAAGAACTTTAAAACTGATTTTCACAAAATACTTAAGCAATGTAATTAGCGGCGCCACAACCTAGAAAGGATTTAAACCACCGGCCTCTGAAAGCCCAAGAAAAAGGGTGAGCTCTCAATGAATATAAAGTTTTCAATGTTTAATGCTTGCTGTTCATCAGCCGTAACATATTCAGAGCATCAATATCCAGCTCTGTGCTGGCCCTGGTGTAAGGGCTGAGATGTTACCTGCTAGAACAATTGTACTGGGGTGAAGCAGGACAGATCTGGTCAGTGCCAGGGGACAGCACGGCGACTTTTGAGTTTCATGATGGAAGAAAGTTGGGATAAGACGAAACTGTCGAAATGTATTCATTGAGCGTTGGGAGATTAATAAAAAGCAAATGTTGAGTTCGGCTGAGTTTCCCCCCCTCCCTTTTGTCCCAAGCTAAATATGACATCTCAACTCCTAAAACCACGGAAACAAAGAATAACAGAATTTGGGGGCTGGAAGGGAACCCAAGGGTCATCTAGTCCAACCCCCTGAAATGCAGGATTCACAATTACCATATTGTTCGCTCCATAAGATGCACTTTTTTCCTCCTAAAAAGTAAGGGGAAATGTCTGTGTGTCTTATGGAGCGAATGTGTGGTCCCTGGAGCCGAATTGCCCAGGGGTAAAAAGCAGATTGTGCTTTTTTATTTTTTAGAAAGAGGGAAGGGGGTGTTGAAACAAAACCACTGAGCAGCTGATCGGCAAGGAATTGGGGAGGGAGATAAGGGACTCTAGCAATAAAGGAGGTTGCCTGGGAGGGGGGAGGTAAAAGCACATGGATTCTCAGGATTTTTGCACTGGGTCACCGCAAATTCACCATCAAATCACATAGCATGTCCATGGCTGTAGCCGGCACCCAAAAAATCATGCATCCACTGTTTCGTTCAGAATATTTTTTCCTTGTTTTCCTCCTTTAAAAACTAGGTGCGTCTTATGGTTAGGTGTGTCTTATGGAGTGAAAAATACGGTAATTCAACTTCTGAACTTGAGTAGCATTGGGGGGGGTGTAAGGGTGAGATATATCTATGGGAAGCAGGTAGCCATATCATACACACCAAGTTCTGAAAACCCAAAGTTTTCTAACTATTGTACTAGGAAGTTGATGCTCATTGTGGGGAGTTTTGTTCTTCAGACTCTTCTCAACAGGGTTCAGAATCTCTTCTCTTTGTTCCACCAGAGGAGCTGATCACTAGGGGGCGCTGCTGCCTCGACTGCTGCTGTGCTTGGTCAGTGATTGGTAGTGGCTCAGTAGGAGTGAGATGACCAGAGGGGCAGGTCATGTTTCACTGGGTCTGGTGAAGCTGTTGTGGCTGACCTTGTTCCTCAGTCTGAGAATCTTTTGTTTCAGAGTGCCCAGGTGACCACCCAACTTTATTCCACCTTATCTTTCCCAGGTTCCGGGCTCGCGCCTGATTTGCCCACCTACCCTCACAGCATGTCAGAACTGAAACAAAACTGAGCAAAAACATCAAAATTACTGTATTTTTCGCTCTATAAGACGCACCAGACCATAAGACGCACCTAGTTTTTGGATGAGCCAAACAAGAAAAAAAAAATTCTGATTCCCAAAAGCCAGAACAGCAAATGGGATCACGTTGCAGCGAAAGC
Source organism: Podarcis vaucheri (assembly GCF_965113315.1). NCBI lineage: Eukaryota > Metazoa > Chordata > Lepidosauria > Squamata > Lacertidae > Podarcis > Podarcis vaucheri. The sequence continues at coordinate 2,315,235 of NC_138749.1, read as the reverse complement.
AGCGATCCCTCTTGCTGTTCTGGCTTCTGGGATAGCTGCGCAGCGTGCATTCGCCCCATAAGACGCACACAGATTTCCCCTTACTTTTTAGGAGGGAAAAAGTGAGTCTTATAGAGCAAAAATACGGTAATCCCCACCCCCCAATTTGCCATTTCAGAAGTTCACATCAAAATCTGACCTTGCAATTCACAACTTGAATCTGGGAATTGCATTTTAAGAGGAAAGACTGGAATTTGCCTGTCTTGCTCGGTAAAATAGATGAATTGAGATCGTCTGAAATTTACAAAATTTACAAAGTCATCCGTTACTTGGCTGATCCTACACATCAGCTGTCAAATCTTGTCAGAAGGTCACAACCTTTCCCCAAAAATTGAATAATGGACAGGTGCTGTGTGACAGCAGCTGTCAGGTGCTACGAGATCTTCAGATGGGAAGTGTAGGTAGAGAATGCCAAATATAACTCTGAGCACTGAAAAAATATTTGCCATCAAAATTCACTGGGGAGAATTCAGAAGAGAACCAGGGACAAGGAATTCATGTTTGCTCTCCATTCAGTGGGGCTTACTTCCAAGCAAGCAGATTTCCGATCAAGGTGCTTAACTCCTAATCTGACTTTGAAGTTTCTAGTCCTGTGATCTTCGCTGTCTGATGTACAGTAATTAAATCCAGGTAAATATTTTATGATCTTCATTCACTCAACCCGGTTCCTTGAACACTTTCTAGAAGCAAAACTATTAAGATGTTGTTGTTCATTGTGAGGCTTTGAGGCGTAACAGTGGAATTAAATCTTCATTATTCTGTTATGCTTGTAAACGCCAAGCTAGGCATCTCCTGTTAAGTCTGCTGTCAGAATTTTAGATCTGAGCTATCTGGGAGCTCACGTGTCACATTTATCTTAATTAATGTGCAAAATACTTGAGGACGACTTGTAGGCTTCTTTGATCTAACAGCTGCAAGTTTCCAAAAGACTTTATGAACATCTAAGACCTGAGTCTGCAAAATGAAAGCAAGATGCTGGATCTGGCAAAAGTGGAGGCTGAGGTTGGATGGGCATCTGCCATGGATACTTGAGCTGAGATTCCTGCATTGCAGGGGGTTGGACTAGATGACCCCACGGGTCCCTTCCAATGCTACAAGTCTATGATTCTATGGCAGTGGTGGTGAACCTTTGAGAGACCGAGTGCCCAAACTGCAACCCAAAACCCACTTATTTATCGCAAAGTGCCAACACGGCAATTTAACCTGAATTCTGAGGTTTTCGTTTAGGAAAAACAACTCATACATTAACACCTTTCATCTTAAAAGAAAAACACAATAACAGAGCTTTCAGTGATGCAAACAACTTTTCAATGAAAGGTAAAAGTTTGTATTTGGTATGCTTTTGAACAATTAATGTGACACGGCAACACAGCAATGTAACCTGAATACTGAGGTTTTAGTTTAGACTTTTAGAAGACACCTGAAGGCAGCTCTGTTCAGGGAAGTTTTTAATGTTTGAAGTTTTGCCCCCTGTTTTTAATGACCTCTTGGAAATTGTCCAGAGTGGCTGGGGAAACCCAGCCAGAATGGCAGGTTAAAAATTATTATTATTATTATTATTATTATTATTATTATTATTATTATTATTATTTATTATTTCACCCTTTCTTCAGCTGCCGTTCAATCGCAGCCTCCATGCAATGAATTCCTTTGTAGGCTTCCGTGGGAAAGCCCAGCGAACATGTAAACCTAGCAGTCTCTTCTTAGGCTGCTATCTTTATATGCTTACTGACTGTCCTAGGAGTTAATTCCTGTTGAACTCAAGGTGTCTTTTTCTCGAATAGGAGCAGACTGAAAAGAAGCCATGGAGCATCAAAAGTCAAACTCGCTCCGCTCCGCACCTCGCTCGCACGTCAGTGTCACGCGGCTCTAAACGCGCCCAAGAGCAGAGCAGGAAGGCGGTTGGGCAAACCAGACTTGGATGGTGGCTAACAGATAGAGGTTGAATCCTGACAAGACAGAAGTACTGTTTTTTGGGGACAGGAGGCGGGCAGGTGTGGAGGACTCCCTGGTCCTGAATGGGGTAACTGTGCCCCTGAAGGACCAAGTGCGCAGCCTGGGAGTCATTTTGGACTCACAGCTGTCCATGGAGGCGCAGGTCAATTCTGTGTCCAGGGCAGCTGTTTACCATCTCCAACTGGTATGCAGGCTGAGACCCTCCCTGCCCACAGACTGTCTCGCCAGAGTGGTGCATGCTCTGGTTATCTCCCGCTTGGACTACTGCAATACACTCTACGTGGGGCTACCTTTGAAGGTGACCCGGAAACTACAACTAATCCAGAATGCGGCAGCTAGACTGCTGACTGGGAGCAGCCGCCGAGACCATATAACACCGGTCTTGAAAGACCTACATTTGCTCCCAGCACGTTTCCGAGCAAAATTCAAAGTGTTGGTGCTGACCTTCAAAGCCCTAAACAGCCTCGGTCCAGTATATCTGAAGGAGTGTCTCCACCCCCATCGTTCTACCCAGACACTGAGGTCCAGCTCCGAGGGCATTCTGGCGGTTCCCTCGCTGCGAGAAGCTAAGTTACAGGGAACCAGGCAGAGGGCCTTCTCGGTAGTGGCGCCCGCCCTGTAGAATGCACTCCCACCAGATGTCAAAGAGAAGAACAACTACCAGACTTTTAGAAGACATCTGAAGGCAGCCTTGTTTAGGGAAGCTTTTGATGTTTAATAGACTATTGTATTTTAATATTCTCTTTGAAGCTGCCCAGAGTGGCTGGGGAAACCCAGTCAGATGGGCAGGGTATAAATAATAAATTATTATTATTATTATTATTATTATTATTATTATTATTATTATTATTTGGATAGAGGGCAGTGCAAGCCCTCTTCTTCTCCTGCTTCTCCCCCCGCCCTCACACCCTTGGAACAGTTGATCGCAGGGAGGCAGAGCTGCAGGCTTGACATAGCGGCAGTTTCTGCCTCAAGGGAGTCTTCCTCTACTCCTCTTCCTCCCCCTCCACGTGGAAGTGGCCAGGAGCTGCTGGGGCGACTGCGTGTGTGCCCACAGTGAGGGCTCCCAGTCCCCTCTCTGCCATGAGTGCCATAGGTTCACCACCGCTGTTATACAGCCAGTTTGCTCTTGAGTTGAGCTGTGCTGCAAAGGCTTTGGCTTCAAGCAAGCAAACTTAGGTCTTGCATGACTTGGCTCTTCAGGAAAAGCAACACGGCTTAGAAAACATAAGTGAATGTCCACAGAGAGCAGACAAAGTTATATGATTGTATTTCAGAGAGGTATGGAGAGAGAAAAACAATGCCTAGGAGTTGGTGGAGCTGAGCATTGTTAACTAACCAGGCTGAGCCATTGAAAAGGAAGAGGAGGAGGAGTCCCATTGAACATCGCTGCTGGTGACTTGACTATCTCTTTCTCACTCCTTCCTTTTTAAAAAAGCATCACTGCTTTTAAAACCCCTCCTGTCTTTCTGCAAAAATTGGCAGGGCACTGCCTATTGATTCCAAAAATAGTCTCCTCCATGGCTCAGCGTAGCTGATGTGGACTTCAAAGATTGCCAGTGTTTCAAAAGCCACAGCCATTGACTGCAGCCCAGAAGGCCTCCCCTTCATTCAGGACAGTAATAAGCGACAGAAGCCGAGGGAGATGGAAAGACAGCGATGAGCCAATCCAAGGGAACCCCAAACAGCAAGTCAGGCTATAGCAGGAAGAGATGGGGGCATTTCTTCCACGGACAAGACCAGAGGATGCTTCCTTGTGTACGTCCTTATGCAGATGGTGTGCAAGAAGTCTTGCTCACTCTTTTGCCTGGGGCAATGCCAGAAGGGGCCTCTTGCCCAATCATGTTCCTTTCTAGAGGTGATGGACAATCCTGTTCACTGCATTATCCCCTGCAGGGCTCACTGAGGTTGCTTCATGTGTGCCGCATAAGGTAGGTGTGCACGATCACAGGGTGTGCATTTTAGGAGATGTGCTGGGGAGGTAGAAGGGGAGGCAAGTCAGCTTCCTTAGACATTCTGGCCCCAGGGAGCAGAACCAACTATTCATGTAAAAAAGGTAAAGGACCCCTGGTTGGTTGAGTCCAGTCAAAGATGACTGTGCTGGTCCTGTGGGTTACCTGAGAGGCGAGGTCCAAGTCCAGTGTCCGTGGTCAGAGGTGCAACATGGAGGCAGTCCGTAGTAGCTGAAGCTGGGTGCAGGGCAGGGAATCGGGTGAAGTCAGGAACAGGCTTGCAAGCAGGGAGCCAGGGCGGGTCAGGAGCTCAGGCAGGAACTAGCAACCAACAATGTCGCTCCCGCAACTTGGGACTGGGGCTGGCTGGCTTTTATCTGCCCCGAGGCACAGGGTGGCCACGATACTCTGGCGACTCGCCTCTCCTGGTCTGGAGGCGAGCCCTCCTCCTGCAGGAACTTAGTTCCCTCCATCTCTCTGTCCTGAGCCTCTGCAGCTCAGGAGAGGCTGGAGGGTTACCGGACCCAGAGGCAGCCTCACCTTCCCCTGACGGGACTGAGAGTGGACCCCTTGCAGGCAATGGGTCCTCCATCCCCTCAGGAGCCAGAGCAGACTCAGCTGGTGCCTGCACCTGAGGATCCAGCACAGGTGAGGACCCTTCAGGCTCATGCCCCAGTCCTGGCTCAGCTGGTTCTGGAGGCGGGGACTCCTGTGCAGGCTGGGATTCCTCAGGTTCAGCCTCCGAGTTCGAATCGTAACTTGGCTTCTCGCAATCCCTGTAACTTGGCTTCTCGCAATGAGGGAACCACCAGAAGGCCCTCGGCGCTGGACCTCAGTGTCCAGGCAGAATGATGGGGGTGGAGACGCTCCTTCAGGTATACTGGACCGAGGCAGTTTAGGGCTTTCAAGGTCAGCAACAACACTTTGAATTGTGTTGGGAAACATACTGGGAGCCAATGTAGGTCTTTCAGGACCGGTGTTATGTGGTCTTGGCAGCTGCTCCCAGTCCCCAGTCTAGCTGCTGCATTCTGGATTAGTTGCAGTTTTGGGGTCACCTTCAAAGGTAGCCCCACATAGAGCGCATTGCAGTAGTTCAAGCAGGAAAAAACTAGAGCATGCACCACTCTGGCAAGACAGTCTGCGGGCAAGGAGGGTCTCATCCTGCGTACCAGATGGAGCTGGTAGACATCTGCCCAGGACACAGAATTGACCTCCATGGACAGCTTTGAGTCCAAAATGACTCCCAGGCTGCGCACCTGGTCCTTCAGGGGCACAGTTACCCCATTCAGGACCAGGGAATCCCCCACACCTGCCCGCCCCTTGTCCCCCAAAAACAGTACTTCTGTCTTGTCAGGATTCAACCTCAATCTGTTAGCTGCCATCCATCCTCCAACTGCCTCCAGACACTCAGAGAAAATAAGATAAGCAGATGGGAAAAAAGATTGCTGATGGTAACCATGGAAGAGTGGAGGAGGGTCAAGGGATTCAGAGAATCCTAAATGAGGAGGTGAATGGTGTATTTGAATTTAAATTTGTTAGGTAAAACTTAATAAATATATATATATTTAAAAATAGACATCCTGGCCCCAACAGAGAACCCCCCAATCCAATCCTGTTGAAATCACGGGACAATTCTATTTTAAATACATTACCATTCCAGCTGTGTTGAATCTTTCCTAATTGTGACATCCACTCTGAAGTGCCCATCTGATGTAGTCTCTGAGCAAATGGCAGCAGAAAGGCTCAGCTGTATCTTTGTGTTGTTTTGATGCTCTTTGATAGCCTTGCCTTAAGTTCTCCTGGCCGCTTCTTCAGCGCAGCAAGTTTCTCCTTCTCTTCCTTCACTGCCCTTGCTGTCATTTGCCCACCCTGCCATTTAATTCACTTTGCAGTTGCAAGCCACATGACTTCGCTTGCAGTTACCCGGGACATCAGCGCATCAGATTTGGCACCCTGATGGGATCAACCACATCAGGTGGTCAGCCATGGAATGTCACGGGCAACTATTCTTGGACTCGTCTTCCCTCATCGCTGTTTGATGTGGCAGCTTACGACAAGCCATCAACGTGGTCAATTAAAGGAAAGGTGAAGATCTGCACAATGGAGGCACTGAAATAAAGTGAGGAAATTTGTGACGAGTGCCAAAAAATGGAAGGTATGTTTTGACGCTTTTTGACATTAAACACGTTGTTGGTTTTTTTGGACGCAGCCTTCATTATGAGCCTCCTGAACTTCTGGGATGAGTCATGTGACAATGCTAATGGATAAATTAAATTATGCACTGTTTTTGTTTATTAATAAATTTTTATTGGAAATTTTATTTACAACATAACATAAACCCCCCACCCCACCCCTAATACAGAAATCCACCCTCATTAAACATGAACATAACATACAATGAGCATAACATACAACAACAGAAGCAACCAAATAAAAGACTTCCTTTATCCTGTATCTGGCCTCCTTATTTACTTCTTATAAGCTGTTTCCTTGATGAATAATTATTCAGATTTTTCTAATTATAACTTAAATATCCATAAAGTCTCCTGCAGACATTTATCGAAACAAGTCCAGGTATGTATTTTAGGGCACTGTTTTGTGAAGTATTCTCTGCATTTTCCCCACTCTTTTTGAAATTAAATTATGCACTGGAGCCATTCACCCCAGGGAGAAACCAGTCTCTGTGACCTGGCCAGGGAGGAACATCCAAAAGGCTCAGATTAGCAGGAGCTCTGCTAAAGTGGAGCAAATTGCATAGGAATAGCCTGGCGGGGACCGGTGGTGGATTGTGATACACGAGGAATTAAAAGGCAAGGAAGCCCAGACGTCTGGATAATGGCCATGGTAATTGTGGAGGACTGAGATGTGTGTTGTGGTGGTTGGAGAAGCCTTCCCCAATGGGGTGAAGCTCTGAGAAGTGAAGCTACAAGGAACCAGACAGAGGGCCTTCTTGATAGTGGCACCCGCCCTGTGGAACACTCTCCCATCAGTTGTCAAGTATCGTATTGTATTGTAAAACCTTTATTGGGGATGCCCAACCACAGTGCCAGGACGCGGGTGACACTGTGGGTTAAACCACAGAGCCGAGGACTTGCTGATCAGAAGGTCGGCGGTTTGAATCCCCACGACGGGATGAGATCCCGTTGCTCGGTCCCTACTCCTGCCAACCTAGCAGTTCAAAAGCACGTCAAAGTGCAAGTAGATAAATAGATACCGCTCCGGGGGAAGGTAAATGGTGTTTCTGTGCGCTGCTCTGGTTCGCCAAAAGTGGCTTAGTCCTGCTGGCCACATGACCCGGAATCTGTACGCCAGCTCCCTCAGCCAATAAAGCGAGATGAGCGCTGCAACCCCAGAGTCGTCCGCGACTTGACCTAATGGTCAGGGGTCTCTTTACCTTTAACCACAGTGCCAGCATCCAGCTCTGCGTTCAGAAGCTGAGGATACTGATAGAAGATTCGGACCAGAACTTGAAATATCTGGGGCTGCTGGCGATCTCCAAGATCCTGAAAACCCACCCCAAATCGGTCCAGTCCCACAAGGATCTCATCTTGCAGTGCTTGGATGATAAAGACGAGTCCATCCGCCTCTGGGCCTTGGATCTTCTCTATGGGATGGTGTCCAAGAAGAACTTGATGGAGATTGTGAAGAAGCTGATGATCCACGTGGACAAAGCGGAAGGGACAACCTACAGGGAACAGCTGCTGACCAAAATCATTGACATATGTAGCCAGTTGTCAAGTAGATAAAGAACTACAGAACTTTTAGATGACATCTGAAGGCAGCCTTGTAGAGGGGAGCCTTTTAATGTGTATTGCTTTATTAAGTTTTAATATATGTTGGAAGCCACCCAGAGTCAGATGGGCAGGGTACAATTATTATTATTATTATTATTATTATTATTATTATTATTATTATTATTACTTCACTGTGATATATACAGTCATACCTCGTGCTGCATTCTGCTCTTGTTACGGACTTTCAGCTTACGAATGAGGCAAACCTGGAAGTGTTTACTTCCGGGTTCACTGCCCATGCATGTGCAGAAGTGCTCGATTGCGTTGCGCACATGTGCAGAAGAGGCGCTCTAGTTGAGGACTTAAGTCCACAACTAGAGGTACCACTGTAATGATGGGTGAATCTTGTTTCTCTCTTAACTTGGAAGAACCCCATCCTCCTCTTTCAAGTTAAAGTCTCCATTACAGACTTGCCTGAAACACCCTCCTTTCTCTCTCTCCAACCCCCAAACTGCTGTTTAAAACCTCCTCCTTATCCCAACTCCTGGCCAGAGGAACTTCTGCATCAGAGAACACCATTAGGTCTAGAATGTCTTGTCTTTTTAAAAAAAATAATAATAATTAAGTTTTAAAATTTTATATTCAACACAATCATCATTATCACAAAAAGAAACCTCCCCACCCCCCTCCCATGACTTCCCTCAACTTCCTCTTCTGGTTCTTTAAATATTTGCTTCTCCTGCCTATTTTATTCTACCTTAATTTTGTAATCTTTTAGTTAAATATTGTTGCATTCTTATCATTTTTATACCATATTTTTCAAATTACATCTTAGATTTTGTTCTTTACCCAATTATTGCATCTTAACTTTGATGCTTTTCTTAATTGTAAGTGTTTACTCAACCCCTGCTAGCGAGTCTACTTCTTTACAATGTTTCTGTAAATACACCATAAACCATAGCTCTCAACTTACAGATTTGAGGAGAAGAAGAAGAAGAAGAAGAAGAAGAATTTGGATTTGATATCCCGCTTTATCACTACCCAAAGGAGTCGAAAAGCAGCTAACAATCTCCTTTCCCTTCCTCCCCCACAACAAACACTCTGTGAGGTGAATGGGGCTGAGGAACTTCAGAGAAGTGTGACTAGCCCAAGGTCACCCAGCAGCTGCATGTGGAGGAGCGGAGACACGAACCCAGTGCACCAGATTACGAGTCCACCGCTCTTAACCACTACACCACACTGGCTCTAAGGGACCAGCAGCCTCAAAAATAAGGGATCAACAGCCAAAATAAGGGATTTTCCAAGCACAGGTATGTTCAACTTCTGAGCCCCTCTGAGCCAAAGGCAGAAAGCCCAGCCAGCAGCCAAACGAAGCCTCAAGTGGTGGTTCCCACAGCACAACAACCTGGCAAAGGGGATGCAGCAAGGAAAACCACTGTCACCTCTCCACTGAGTCCCCAGGCAATGCAGCCGATTTGATCGGCACAAGGCATGCAAGCTCCACCCCCCAGTCATTCTTAGACTCCTTATTGGGTGAGCAATGCAGCCAAGCAACACAGTTGGAGCCTCCCTCCTCCCTGGGCGGCAGGGAGGGAGGGAGGGAGGGAGGGAGGGAGAGGAGCTGCTTCCTTTGAAACCCGGGAAATTTAAGGGACATCATCAATAAGGGACAGCAGCAGGACATGGAGTTGGGATAAGGGACTTTTTGGGATAAGGGACTTTCCCACCAAATAAGGGACGGTTGACAGCTATGCCATAAACGGTTCCCAGTCCTTTTTAAAGTCTCTGTTGTCCTTGTCTCTGAGTCTTTCAGTGAGCTTTGCCATTTCAGCGTATTCCATCAACTTTTCTTGCCATTCTTCTTCCGTGGATATCTTGTCGTCTTTCCATTTTGGGACTAGTAATATCCTAGCCGCTGTTGTAGCATACATAAATAGTTTCTTCCACTCTTTTGGCAAGTCTTGACCTCTAATACCTAGGGAAAATGCTTCTGGTCTTTTAACAAAGGTTGTCTTAAACATTTTTTTCATTTCATTATAAATCATTTCCCAATAGCTTTTGGTTACTTTACAGTTCCACCACATGTGATAAAACGTGCCTTCTTTCTCTGGAATTTCTTCTCTAGTCACTGCTTTTGTTCTCCATATTCGCTTCCTGCAACGGTTGATTCAGGCCCTGAGATCTACCCTATATCTTCACTAGTGATATGGTGTCTTTACGGAAACATTGTAAAGAAGCCGGTGCAAGGATCTCACTCAGGTTCTCCACCATAGCCACCTCCTCCTTTGCAATCCCTGGTCTCTGCAGGCAAGACCCTGTGTGACTGAGGCTGCCGCTCAGTGCAGACTCTTCTGGGCAATGTGGAACAAGGGTTTGGCTCTCAATGGCAGGCAGGGGTCCGATGCTTCTAGACTTTCATTCTGCACCCCTGTCTTCTGTGAGAAAGGCTTGAAAAAAGACACTGAAAGACAGTGGTACCTCAGGTTAAGTACTTAATTCGTTCCAGAGGTCTGTTCTTAACCTGAAACTGTTCTTAACCTGAGGTACCACTTAGCTAATGGGGCCTCCCACCGCTGCTGCGCGATTTCTGTTCTCATCTTGAAGCAAAGTTCTTAACCCGAGGTACTATTTCTGGGTTAGCGGAGTCTGTAACCTGAAGCGTATGTAACCCGAGGTACCACTGTATACTTAGAGTCGAGTGTGGATTTCATGCTCTTTATTCAGCTCATAGCTGTGAGGAGTGGAAGTTTCCCTGAAATGTCTGCCTTATATACATTATTTACACAATGGGCCCCACGTGATTGGCTAATTCTGGGATTCTCCTGTAGGCCAATCATGTTGTGGATTCACTTCCACCTGGAGTTGGATTGGGTGGCTCCTGCGGACCAATCAGACTGCTGCATTCTGGATCTTATTGTTCTAGGACCAATCAGACTGCTGCCTTTTGGATCCTATTGAACTCAATACATAACAGACGCCAATCTCCTTCTCTCTAAAATGTCCTCCTGCTGCATCCCCAAGAAATGTGAAGGGCCAACACCCTCTCCGTGGGGCCTGTGCCCCCTCCCCAAAGATCTCCATGGCAGCTCATAACTGTGAGTGATATTGCCTTCTCCAGGGGACATTAGCCACTTAAAGATGAATTGGACTTATTTCCAATTTTATGGACGAGAGCTGGAGAGGGGTGGATGGGGGCGGGGGAGGCAGAGAGGAGGATCTGGAGGGAGGGAGATAAATAATCTTCAAACGGAACAATTAACAATCGATTGTGACACAGCCGCAGATTGCCCCGCAATTTGGACTTATCTCTGATTAATAAAGAGGGAGGTCTGAGAGGTCCCCCGGGGCTCTCGGAAGCTGTGCCATGGCTGATGTCACAAATAATCAGCAATTGTTCCATCTCGAGATTATTTATCTCTTCTTTTCTCCTCTGCTCCAAGATTAATAAATAGGAGGCGGCAATCAGCGGCAACCTCAGAGGACTTTCTCCAGTTTAGAATTTTGCAGGGTTTTGAGTTCATGGAATTGTTGTTGCTTAAAAGTCCAGCGTTTGCCCAGGTCCCAGGCGCCTGGCTGATTTCCCTTCCCCTCTTGTTCCGCGATCTGATTTCCCCATTCCACTCTGGTGGCAATTTCATTTGTATCTTGTTTTTCTGCAAAGCAACATGCAACAAGCAAAGCAATCAATGAGAATGAGAAAGTAATTAAAACAGAATATTAAAAACTACAATATTGCTATTACAAAGTTCAGGCACCAGAGTTAAACGCAAACAACAAAGCACTAAAGGGAAACGGGAGCGTAGGAAACTGCCTTCTACTGAGTCAAACCATGGGGCCCTTTATATGTCCAGCTGTCCTTTGCCAACAGCAAATTGTCGCTGTTTTTTTGTGTTGAATATGTGCTACATAGGGACGCGAGTAGCGCTGTGGGTTAAACCACAGAGCCTAGGACTTGACGATCAGAAGGTCAGCGGTTCGAATCCCCGTGACGGGGTGAGCTCCCGTTGCTCAGTCTCAGCTCCTGCCAACCTAGCAGTTCGAAAACACGTCAAAGTGCAAGTAGATAAATAGGTACCACTGTGGCGGGAAAATTAACAATGTTTCCATGTGCTCTGGCACTCAACAAGGTAAATAGGTACCGCTCCGGCGGGAAGGTAAACGGCTTTTCTGTGCGCTGCTCTGGTTTGCCAGAAGCGGCTTAGTCATGCTGGCCACACGACCCGGAAGCTGTACACCGGCTCCATCAGACAGGAAAGCGAGATGAGCACCGCGACCCCAGGGGGGTCCCTTTACCTTTACCAGGCTGGTGGCCATCACTGCTTCCTGTGGCAATGAGTTCCATAGTTTAACTATGTGCTGCATGAGGAAGTACTTCCTTTTTGTGTCCCGAATCGTCCAATATTCAGCTTCATCGGATGCCCATGAGTTCCAGCTCACAAGGTTTTGTCTAGTCCTCTTTTAAAGCCAGACAAGTTTGGTGGTGTTTGCTAGTGAACTCCATTGGTTCTCTATGTGCTGTTAGATGAGGAGTCTCCTTTTCTGTCCTGAATCTTCCTACATTCAGCATCATTGCCTGGCACCACCTGGCTTCTAGCGTTATGAGAGAGGGAGAAAAAATTCTCTCTGTCCTCAACAGGCATCATTCAATACCATTTTATCACTTTCCCCCTCTTGATTCCCTTTTAAACTAAAATAAAAACCCTGAAATGCTGCAACCTTTTCCTCACAGGGTGTTTCTCAATCCCCTTGATCATTTCGCTTGCCCTTTCCTGAACCTCCTGCTGCTCTATAACTATCCTTTTCGAGCTGAGGTGACCTGGATTGTACAGAATATTCCAAACGCGCTTGCACAATGGACTGGTGTAATGGCATCACGGCAGCAGCCATCTTCAGTTCCTTTCCTAATGATCCTTCGCACGGAATTTGCCCGTTTCACAGCCACAGTGCACTGGGGTGGCTTCTTCGTTGGGCTGCCCACAATGACCCCAAGGTCTCGGCCCTAGTCAGTCACTGCCAGCGTGAAATAGCAACATTTTGCTCCTCAATTTACCCTCATCTTAGACAGGTCCTTTCCAAGCTCTTCACAACCTGGTTTTGTTTTAATGACCCTAAACAATTAAGCATCGTCCATAATTCACCTGTAACACACATGGCTGAACTATGAATCCTTCATCACCTGACCCCTCCCTTTGAGCTGGGATGAAATGCACAAACTAAAATATTGAAATAAAATCAAACCAACCCACCCCCCCCAAAAAAAAAACCCAGGAGAAAAGCCCTCTGGTCTGCACCAGAAGCCTTGCTTGGTCAAGCCACTAGAAGAACAAGGGACGGGCCTTGTTGGTGGTGGCACCAAAGCAGAGAAATGATTTCCTTGGGGAGATCTGTCAGGCTCCTGCTCCTTCTGCTTTTAGATGGGCTTTGGCAACTCAAGTATCCAGGCAGGCTCTAAACATTGGAAAGGGCCATAGCGCAGTAGATGTCAGGGACTGGCGAGTGTGCTTTGGGGCAAGGCGGGCTGGAGTTCGACTCTGGAGAGGGAGGCAGTGGTTTGTGGGGATCTGGACCAGCCAGGAGATGAGAATCTGAAGCAGGGGAAGCTTCAGAGCTGGAGGGAAAGGAGGAGGAGGCAGGCCAGGCAAGTGAAGGGCCAGAAAAAAATGGGACATCCTGTTTCTCTGCCAAGCTAAGCAGCTGGCTCCTTACTTCTCCCGCCCTGACCTAGCCACTGTGATCCACGCGACGGGTACCTCCGGGCTTGATTATTGTAACTCACTCTATGTGGGGCTGCCCTTGAGACTGACCGAGAAACTCCAGCGGGTGCAGAATGCTGCGGCAAGACTCCTTAGGGGATCACATTCGCCCAGTGCAATACCAGCTACACTGGCTCCCGGTGGAGTACAGGATCAGCTTTAAGGTGCCGGTTTTAGCCTTTATAGACCTATACAGCCTAGGACTCCGTACCTACGGGACCGCCTCTCCTGGTATGTCCCACGGAGGACCTTACGGTCTTCAAATAAAAACATCTTGGAGGTCCCGGGCTACAGGGAGGTTAGGCTGGCCTCAACCAGAGCCAGGGCTTTTTCGGCTGTGGCCCCGATCTGGTGGAACGCTCTGTCACAAGAGACCCGGGCCCTGTGGGACTTGACATCTTTCTGCAGGGCCTGCAAGACAGAGCTGTTCCACCAGATCTTTGGCCAAGGCACAGTCTGACCCCCTCCTTTGGTAATCCTCACAGAACTCTAGCCCAATGGTTGCCATTAATTTGATTTGAACTGATTTTAGAATGAATTGATTTTAGAATGTATTCCAATTAATTGATTATTATTTTATGTAAACTGTGTTATTTTTACTGTTGTTAGCCGCTCTAAGCCTGGCTTTGGCTGGGGAGGGCAGAATATAAATAAAATGTTATTGCATGGCAAGTCCCCTCCCCCATGTGAAATGAAGACACTGGACACAGTATTTAAGGTTAATGGGCATAAAAGGCCACAACTTTATTGATTACAGAATTGGAAGGTATTGGCCTTAGGCATTGGCTCCTAACGACTACCCGGCATGGGGACTGGGAAGGGTTGTCCACAAGCCGTGGGAGTCCTGTTGAAGTACGCCAACTAGGATCCCAACAGGGGTTACCGCTCTGGGGCGTGCCGGAGGCCCTTACCTCCCTAGGTCTCGGACAAGGCAACGCCCCCCGGAGTCCTCTACTGGACTACCCTTTTCTTTTGGGGAAGTTGATGGTGTTTCCTTCCCCCCTTCGTTTGCATAACA